>NC_092722.1:172379917-172679917 GCF_047496885.1 Scyliorhinus torazame | reverse complement strand
CTCTGCCCTGTCAACCTTCTCCCTATGAGCCCGGATCGAGATCAGCTCCCCCCTTACCACCGCCTTCAGTGCTTCCCAAACCACCGCTGCCAAAGTTTCCCCCGTGTCATTGACCTGCAGGTAGTTCTGAATGCATTTCCTCAGCCGCTCGCACACCCCTTCATCCGCCAAAAGTCCCACATCTAACCACCAGTTCGGGCGCTGATTACTTTCTTTACTAACCTGCAGGTCAACCATGTGCGGTGCATGTCTGAAATTGTGATCGCCGAATACCCCGTGTCCACTACCCCAGCCAGAAAAACCCTGCTCAAAATAACGAAATCAATCCGGGAGTATACTTCATGCACGTGTGAGTAGAAGGAGAACTCCTTTTACCCTTGGCTGCCCAAACCTGCATGGATCCACCCCCCCCGCCATCAGCTCCATGAACCCTCTTAGTTCCTTTGCCATTGCTGGCACCCTGCCCGTCTTCGAGCTTGACCGGTCTAAGCCTGGGTCCATAACTGTATTGAAGTCCCCTCCCATGACCAACCTGTGCGAGTCCAGGTCCGGTATCTTCGCCAGCATCCTCTTTGTAAACTCCACATCATCCCAATTTGGCGCATATGCATTCACTAATACCACCTGCACCCCCTCCAGTTTCCCCCCCCCCCCCCCCCCCCCCCCCAGCAACAACACCCTGTAACCCAATCCCTTTCCTAAACCAAACATATGCACACCCCCCACTGCATTTCCGAGAGCTAGCTCACCAAGCTAGCTTGGTGGCCCCCGTCCCCAGCGCCAGATAGTCTCCCACCTATTGTTCCCTACCCACCTTCTCCCCCCCCCCCACTCATGCAAACAAACTCCAACATCAAACAATCCCCACTCAATTGCCCAACCGAAAAACACCAAGATCAAAACAAGCACACCTCCATCCCCCAACAGTGCAAATGAAAACCTAAACTCACCCAGCTCTACTGCTGGTTCCAAGCAAAATGGAAAACTTTTTACAAAACGAGAGAAACAAAACAGAGAAAACAGAAACACGAACGTTGCAGCCGAGTTCAAAAGTTCTCAGTCCTTCGTCAGCCCTTTCTTTCTTGCAAAGTCCAACGTGTCCCCAGCAACTCAAAGTAAAAGTGCTGATCCTCATGCGTGACCCAGAGACGGGCTGGGTATAACAGTCCAAACTTCACCTTATTCTTGAAAAGGATCGCCCTGATCTGATTGAAGCCTGCTCTCCTCCTGACCACCTCCACACTCATGTCTTGGTAAACCTGCAGGATGCTATTGTCCCAGTTACAGTTCCGTATCTGCTTGGCCCACTGCAGAATATGCTCCTTATCCGAGAACCTGTGGAATCTCACCACGAGAGCCCTCGGGGGATCTCCCATTCGCGGCTTCTTCGCAAGTGCTCTGCGAGCCCTCTGTAAACACTCCTAGTCCTTTTCTCCATGCACGGAATTGGGAATTTAGTAGAGAATTGCCACTGACATCCGTTCTACAATTCAAGTCCGTTAAAAGATCGGAAGAAAAGATCCAAAAGTCCAACCAGAGCGGGAGCCACCAAATGTGTGACTTACTCCTTCATAGCTGCCATCGGAAGTCCTCTTCTGTTCATTTTTTGATAGCTTCCGGTGCTTGTTGGCGCAGTTGCCCAAGAGCCTTCTTCTTTTTAAAAAATAATATGTATTGTCACAAGTAGGCTTACATTAACACTGCAATTAAGTTACTGTGAAAGGCCCCTTGTCACGACATTCCAGCGCCTGTTCGGGTACACTGAGGGAGAATTCAGAATATTCAAATTACCTAACAGCACGTCTTTTGGGACTTGTGGGAAGAAACCGGAGCACCCGGAGGAAACCCACGCAGACACGGGGAGAACATACAGACAGTGACCCAAGCCAGGAATCGAACCTGGGACCCTGGCGCTGTGAAGCAACAGTGCTACCCACTGTCTATCGTGCTGCCCAGTATGTAAAGGCCTAATACAGGAAAATCAGTCTGGCTCAGCTGGGGATTCCTATATTGCAATAAATCCCATTCTGCTGGAGGCAGTCCCCAATCCAAAGGTCTGGCTCAACTGGTTATTGTGATAAGTCCTGATTTGCTAGACGTACCCCTCAATCCAAAAGTCTGGTCCCTCGTGTCTATTTCTAGCCTAACATAACATTGGCTATGAAAATAATAAAACTGTTGTATAATGTTGCTATCCCTCTCTTAAAAACAAACCGCAGGGATGTAAAAACAAAGTAGGAAAGCTTATTCTGAAATGTGGGAGAAACAGTAATGGATAATTAGTGCCTCGTAGAGCTACTACATCCCTATCCCTTAAAACTTCCCAGTTGAGTCCTATTTTGCATTTGCCAATTGCATGCTGTGGCTGATGGCACTGGCTTAAAGATGAATCATTTCGAATTTTAGAATGTAGCACTTTCCTGGAAAATGAGTAAACACTTATATGCAGATTATACCAGGTAAATTAATTTTTCTGTTTGAAGCTGAAATTATGTTTTATGATTGCAACCTAAAAGAGGTTTATGAAAGGTATTGAGCTTCCTTTTTTATGCTAATCAAATTATTTAAATGAAAGATGAGGATTTTGAAACTTCAGATTTCCATGTTACTAACAGAGCACTTTGGTATTCATATGGAACCATGGCTAGAGGAAATGGATAACAAATTTTGCAGTGATTTTTCAACCGTTTGTATTTTCTTCCAGCACACATTTGCATATTTTGTGAAGCCATTTTTGTTCCATCATGCTTGCGTAAACTACAGTTTCATGAAAATCACCATTCTCCCAGAGCTTTGCATGTCGCAAGTTGGAAAATATAATTTCTTGTCTCTGCTGGCTTTGTGTTGCTAATTCTCTCGCTGTCTCTTTGGTTTCCAATTCTCCCCCTTCTTTGCTGTGTTTCCCTCAACTGCTTTTGTTCTTAAGTTTTCCCTCTGCTGCCTCCGTCCGACTCCGCACGCTGACCTTTACTTCATTCCTTGCAGATGGGAGGAGGTAGGTGATAGTGCCGCATGATGGGGAAAAGAGACACCAGGCTGATTTCAGATTGGGGGAAACATCACCTTTTCATCAGTTTTCTTTCATCTCTCACCCCAGTCACTCATCTAATCACCTGTAGCAACCCTTCAGTTTCTACCACCCATTCCGTCCCTCACATGGTCATCTCTACTTTGACATCTTTCCCTTTGAACTGCCCACTGAAGCCCTGCATCCTCCCCTCTCACTTGCTGAACTGTCACCTTAGCATTGACCCTCCATTAATTTCTCCCCCATTCCCACTCACTCTTTCCGCAATGGTGGCAGTTGGGGGGTGGGGGTGGGGGGCACGGGTTAGGGGGGGGGAGGGGGGTAGCGGTGGGTGGTGATTGGATTGGATTTGTTTATTGTCACCAAGGTACAGTGAAAAGTATTTTTCTGCGAGCAGCTCAACAGATCATTAAGTACATGGGAAGAAAAGGGAATAAAAGAAAATACATAATAGGGCAACACAAGGTATACAATGTAACTACATAAGCACTGGCATCAGACGAAGCATGCAGGGTGTAGTGTTAATGAAGTCAGTCCATAAGAGGGTCATTTAGGAGTCTGGTAACAGCGGGGAAAACTGTTTTTGAGTCTGTTCGTGCGTGTTCTCAGACTTCTGTATCTCCTGCCCGATGGAAGAAATTGGAAGAATGAGTCAGCCGGGTGGTAAGGGTCTTTGATTATGCTGCCCGCTTTCCCCAGGCAGCGGGAGGTGTAGATTGAGTCAATGGATGGGAGGCAGGTTCATGTGATGGACTGGGCGGTGTTCACGACTCTCTGAAGTTTCTTGCAGTCCTGGGCCGAGCAGTTGCCATACCAGGCTGTGATGCAGCCAGATAGGATGCTTTCTATAGTGCACCTATAAAAGTTGGTAAGAGTTAATGTGGACATGCCAAATTTCCTTAGTTTCCTGAGGAAGTATAGGTGCTGTTGTGCTGTCTTGGTGGTAGCATCGGCGTTGGTGGACCAGGACAGATTTTTGGAGATGTGCACTCCTAGGAATTTGAAACTGCTAACCATCTCCACCTTGGCCCCGTTGATGGTGACAGGGGTGTGTACTGTACTTTGCTTCCTGAAGTCAATGACCAGCTCTTTAGTTTTGCTGGCATTGAGGGAGAGATTGTTGTCGCTGCATCACTTCACTCGGTTCTCAATCGCCCTCCTGTATTCTGACTCGTCGTTATTCGAGATCCGGCCCACTATGGTCGTATCATCAGCAAACTTATGGATTGTGTTGGAACCAAATTTTGCCACGCAGTTGTGTGTGTCCAGGGAGTAGAGTAGGGGGCTAAGTATGGAGTCTTGCAGGGCCCCGGTATTGAGGACTATTGTGGAGGAGGTGGTGGTGTTCATTCTTACTGATTGTGGTCTGTTGGTCAGAAAATCGAGGATCCAGTTGCAGAGTGGGGAGCCAAGTCCTAGGTTTTGGAGCTTTGATATGAGCTTGGCTCGGATAATGGTGTTGAAGGCGGAGCTGTAGTCAATAAATAAGAGTCTGAAATGGCTTAGCCAACCACTCAGTTTAGGGGCTATTCGCAATCAGGGCAACAGATGTTGGCCTTTCCAGTGACCCATAGCCCATGAAAGAACAAGTAAAAAGGTGTCTTCAAAATTCAGGGTTTTTTTTTTTTTATTTGAAAATTTTCATATTTTCTTTCTCCCTTGCTCTCTCCCTTAGCTTATTTCAATATTTTAAAAATAATTTAACACAAGTGTCAGCAGGCACTTCATCTCTCTCCCCGATGTAGCCACGCATGCAAAACCTTTTATTAAATTCAGTGTAAGCTTTACGTCAGCAAAACTCTTGGAATGTGTCCAGTTATTTTTTAAAAAAATTATTTTGAGAAATGCTGTTGGGAAGAAATTGCTAAGAGTTTTAAAAAAAACCTTTCAGTGCAGCTGGCTGAATGGAGCTGGTGCATGCTGGGGAGTTGGGAACATTGCACACGCATTCCGAATGCACACTCCAAATTTAGCTCCGGATCACAGCTCTGTGCAAGCCCAGGCTTTGGGGAGAAATTGAGGCTCCCAGGTGAAAATGTCAACAAAGGCATTAAAAGACACACATGACAACTCAACAGAGAGGTTTAATGTCATTGGAAACTATGTAATATTTGAAAATGTTTAATTTTATTTGAAATCTTATTTGTGAAATGTGAAATGGCAGTTGCTAAAGGAAAGAGTTATGACTGAATCATTTTGAGTGATTTTTGGAATATCAGTGACCCGATTGCTTAATCGCACGGTAATGTGCTCTCACTACGAAACAACAGCTTTTGTCTGACAGCTTTAATATTGTTATTTAATACTGAACATATTTTCACAAAGCTATCTGCAACAGTTCATGGGTGCTCCTATTCAGTGTTTAATGGAACACATCCTAAAAACCAAAGTTGACGTATATAGATTTTAGTGTGGCTATGCTTACTTCAGGAGCAGTGAGGATTTATATAAATTGATGTATCTTGATGCTACAGTTCAGTCGGGTTAAGGACTATACTTCCAGCTAACTAGTGGTCCTATGCTGGTGATCTCTTGTCATAGATTATCATAGAATTTACAGTGCAGAAGGAGGTCATTCAGCCCATCGAGTCTGCACCGGCTCTTGGAAAGAGCACCCTACCCAAGGTCAACACCTCCACCCTATCCCCACAACCCAGTAACCCCACCCAACACTAAGGGCAATTTATTATGGCCAATCCACCTAACCTGCACATCTTTGGACTGTGGGAGGAAACCGGCGCACCCGGAGGAAACCCACGCACACACTGGGAGGATGTGCAGACTCCGCACAGACAGTGACCCAAGCCGGAATCGAACCTGGGACCCTGGAGCTGTGAAGCAATGGTGCTATCCACAATGCTACCGTGTCTGTAAGTTCATGGAAAAGCAAATTATTGCTTCAATTAATTTAGCAATGCAGTGGTTTTAGTAAGGCACATTGTGGTATGATTTTCTCTGAAACAGAGAATTTTAGGGTGCTGATATTTAGGTGCAGTCACATTGCACAAAGCAGATGAGTGCAGTTACTCACAATTTCACTGGATCTGGAGAGTCAATTCATTCAAGACCCGATTTCCTGCCTTCATTTTACAAAACGAGCTCTCCCTCTGCTACCAGCGACATTGGCAATATGAGTACACGATGAGAGAGTCTTGACCACTGGGAGGATCTTATAACAAGATTATATCACGGCATTGAAAGCTAGCCCATGAAAAAAAGTGGCACTTTCCATTCCTGATAACTTGAAGACCCCTTTGTATTGCAGTCTAGAGGCTGAAGTTTGGGTTTGAAGACCCTAGTTGCTAGTATTTCAGTTTGTTACCAGTATAAAAGTGATATATCATCATTAGTGTTATAGTGAAACAGAATTGTGCCTCTAACGTTGGTGTGGAAACACAATTGACGAGCTACACGATCAAATCTGCGGATTATGTCCACTTGCGACTTTCCTCGGCCACACCAAAAATTTAATTTGGGATCATTGGACAAAGGCAAGAACTATAATGATTAATAATAAATCCAGGACTTCTGGGTGCGGCTATGCAGAGCTAAGTCGCATGTTCGGCAGCTCCCGCTTGGAATGGACTTTTCGGCTCTTTACAGGGCCCCCAACGGCATTTTTTCGACATTTCCCGGTGTGGGAAGAAGACTGCAACATTCCCCCGACAGTGTCCCCCAGGAATGATATGTCTCTTGGTTACCAGACCCGGCAGAAACAGTAAAAGATTTGGCTGGAGCTGCAGGAAACACAAAAGCCTCTTCCAGCATGCAGGCGGGGGAAGGGCAAGCTTAAAGGCTGCAAGCTGACTTGAGGGCCTTTATTAAAGGTGAATTCTAGCAGCAGAGGGAACAACTGTGAAAAGATCTACCAAGGCCATTGAAGAAGCGGGGACAAGGCTTCCGGGGGCGGCCATGGAGGAGTAGGTCGCGCATCCGGCAGCTCCCGTCTGGAACGGACTCTCAGACCTTTTTCAGGAGTTTCCACAGACTTTTTGGGGCAGATTGGTGAAGCGAACACTGCCAAAAGGATTCTCTCTCTC
The DNA here is from genome assembly GCF_047496885.1 of Scyliorhinus torazame. Taxonomy (NCBI): domain Eukaryota; kingdom Metazoa; phylum Chordata; class Chondrichthyes; order Carcharhiniformes; family Scyliorhinidae; genus Scyliorhinus; species Scyliorhinus torazame. The sequence goes on along the minus strand of NC_092722.1, from coordinate 172,672,849 downwards.
GAGACTTCCGGTTGCGGCTATGCGGAGCTAAGTCGCGCATTCGGCTGCTCCCGCAAAAACAGACTTTTGGGCTCTTTTCAGGGCCCCCCAGGCGACCGTTTCAACGTTTCCCGGTGTGGGAAGGAGTTAATAACAGCTCCCCGTCAGTATATGGCTTTAACTAGGAGCAGGGCGACAAAAAAGGTGGTGGTGGACCCGAAGAAGAGAGGGAAGAAAGACAAAATAGCAGTGGGCGGAGACCAGGCAGCGTGGAGGCAGTGGGCGGAGGAGCAACAGGAGGGTATCCAGCGCTGCCTCAGAGATTAAAACGGACCTGCTAGAGCTGATGAAGGCTTCTATTGATAAGCTGCTGGAGACACAGACGGCCCAGGGGGTGGCGATCCGAGAGGCTCGACAAAAGATCTCTGACAATGAGGACGAGATCTTAGGCCTGCCGGTAAAGGTGGAGGCGCTCCACAAGAAATGGCAGGAGCGGTTCGAGGAGATGGAGAATCGGTCGAGGCGGAAGAATCTGCGGATTCTGGGCCTCCCGGAGGGGCTGGAGGGGCCGTACGTGGGGGCCTATGTGGTCACCATATTGAACTCGCTGATGGGAGCGGGGTCCTCCCAGGGGCCCCTGGAGCTGGAAGGGGCCCATAGAGTGTTGGCGAGGAGGCCCAAGGGTAACGAGCCTCCGCGGGCGGTGCTGGTGCGGTTCCATCGGTTCGTCGGTCGGGAGTGTGTGCTCAGGTGGGCCAAGAAGGAGAGGAGCAGCAGGTGGGAGAACGCAGAGGTTCGAATATACCAGGACGAGTGCTGAGGTGGCGAAGAGGAGGGCCGGGTACAATCGAGTGAAGGCGGTGCTGCACAGGAAGGGGGTGAAGTTTGACATGCTGCAGCCGGCGCGACTGTGGGTTACCTACAAGGACCGGCACCATTATTTTGAGTCTCCGGAGGAGGCGTGGGCCTTTGTTCAGGCCGAGAAGCTGGACACAGACTGAGGGTCGGGATGGGCGATTGGGGACTGCGGTGGATATGTTATGCCTATTTTTTTTGTTCGTGGGGGGTACATTTGCCTTGTTTTGGGTTTCTTTTTCTCTGTGTTTTTCTCTTTCGGATTGGGGAGGGTGGATGGGGTGGGTTGGGCACTGTTTTGGTTGGTGGCGGGGCCTGGTAGGGGGAGAGCACGGGGGGGGGGGGGGGGGCCGGGAAGCGAGGATTGTTTCCCGCGCTTAGAACGGAGGGGCGGGGGGGGGAAGAGAGCCTGTGGATGGGGAGCGGGAGAGGTGGGTGTGCCACACAATGGGAGGAGTCGAAGGGGAGGCTGGAGTGGCCGGGGTCAGCAGGAGTCAGCTGACTTGCAGAAGTGCAATGGGGGGAGTAAACCAGCTAGGATGGGTCCTAGCCGGGGGAGGGTGTGGTGGGGGGGAATAGAGTTGCTGCTGCTAAGGTCAAGGAGGAGCTGGAGCGAGAATAAGCCTTATGGACAGGTCGAGACGGGGGTATGCCGCTGTGGGGAACAGGCCGGGTGCGGGCGCGTGGCTGGCCGAGGAGGGGCCATGGCTAGTCGGCGGGGGAGGGGGGCGGGTAGCCCCCTGATCCGGCTGATAACCTGGAATGTAAGGGGACTGAATGGGCCGGTTAAGCGGGCCCGCGTGTTTGCGCACCTGAAGGGGCTCAAGGCGGATGTGGTTATGCTCCAGGAGACACACCTGATGGTGGCAGACCAGGTAAGACTGAGGAAAGGGTGAGTAGGTCAGGTGTTTCACTCGGGGCTAGATGCCAAAAATCGAGGGGTGGCGATCTTGGTGGGAAAGAAGGTGTCATTCGAGGCGTCGAGCATTGTGGCAGATAATGGCGGTAGGTACATAATGGTAAGTGGTAAGTTGCAGGGAGAGGGGGTGGTACTGGTCAATGTGTATGCTCCGAACTGGGACGATGCGGGTTTTATGCGGCGTATGTTTGGTCTGATCCCAGACTTGGAAGTGGGGGGCCTGATAATGGGGGGAGACTTTAACACGGTGTTGGATCCGGCACTGGATCGCTCCAGGTCTAGGACGGGTAGGAAGCCGGCGGCGGCTAGAGTGCGGAGGGGATTTATGGACCAAATGGGAGGGGTGGACCCTTGGAGATTTGCAAGGTGGGGGGGCTAGGGAATTTTCATTCTCCTCACATGTCCATAAGGCTTATTCTCGAATCGACTTTTTCATTTTGAGTAGGGCACTGATAGCGAGAGTAGAGGATACCGAGTATTCGGCAATAGCCATTTCGGACCACGCCTCGCATTGGGTGGACTTGGAGATGGGGGAGGAGAGGGACCAGCGCCCGCTGTGGTGCTTGGAGGTGGGGCTGTTGGCGGACGAGGAGGTGAGCGAGCGGGTCCGAGGAAGTATAGAGAGGTACTTGGAGACCAATGACAACGGGGAGGTCCAAGTGGGGATGGTATGGAAGGCACTGAAGGCGGTGGTGAGGGGAGAGCTGATCTCCATTAGGGCCCACAAGGAGCGGGGGGGAGAGGGAGAGGCTGGTGGGGGAGATGGTGAGGGTAGACAGGAGGTATGCGGAAGAGCCTGAGGAAGGATTGTTGAGGAAGAGGTGCAGCCTCCAGGCCGAATTCGACCTGGTGACCACCAGGAAGGCGGGGGTGCAGTGGAAGAAAACCCATGGGGCGGTCTACGAGTATGGGGAAAAGGCAAGCTGGATGCTGGCACATCAACTTCGGAAGCGGGACGCAGCTAGGGAGATTGGGGGAGTTAAGGACAGGGGAGGGAGCGTGGTGCGGAGTGGGGTTGGCATCAATGGAGTCTTCAGGGACTTCTACGAGGAATTGTACCGATTCGAGCCCCCACGGGAGGAGGGAGGGATGGGCCGTTTCCTGGACCAATTGAGATTTCCAAAGGTGGAAGAGGGACTGGTGGCGGGACTGGGGGCCATGATTGGGCTGGAGGAGCTGATCAAAGGGATAGGAAGCATGCAGGCGGGGAAGGCACCGGGGCCGGATAGTTTCCCGGTCGAGTTCTATAAAAAATATATGGACCTGCTGTTAGTTAGGACCTTTAATGTGGCAAGGGAGGGGGGGGGGGGGGGCCTTGCCCCCGACGATGTCCCGGGCACTGATCTCCTTGATCCTGAAGCGGGACAAGGATCCCCTGCAATGTGGGTCTTACAGACCGATTTCCTTGCTAAATGTAGATGCCAAGGTGCTGGCGAAGGTCTTAGCCACGAGGATTGAGGATTGTGTGCCGCAGATCATCCATGAAGACCAGGCGGGGCTTGTGAAGGGGACTCAGTTGAACGCGAATGTGCGGAGGCTTTTGAACGTTATCATGATGCCGGCGAGGGAGGGGGAGGCGGAGATAGTGGTGGCGATGGATGCTGAGAAAGCCTTTGATAGGGTAGAGTGGGGTACCTGTGGGAGGTGCTGAAGAGGTTCGGGTTTGGGGAGGGGTTTGTCAGGTGGGTTAGGCTGTTGTATGAGGTCCCGATGGCGAGTGTGGCCACAAATAGGAGGTCCGAGTACTTGCGGAGGGACGAGACGGGTGTCCCCTGTACCCCCTGCTCTTCGCACTGGCGATTGAACCCCTGGCTATGGCACTGAGAGAGTCGAGGAACTGGAAGGGGTTGGTGCGTGGTGGGGAGGAGCATGGGGTGTGGGGAAGATCTCGGAAACTTACCAGGTGATGCAGGAGGAGGAGGAGGCCTCGGTGGTGGAGTTGAAAGGTAAGTGGGAGGAGGAGTTGGGAGAGGAGATCGAAGAGGGGATGTGGGCAGATGCCCTAGGGAGGGTGAACTCTTCCTCTTCATGCGCGAAGCTCAGCCTCGTACAGTTTAAGGTGCTGCACAGGCACACATGACCGGGACAAGGATGAGCAGGTTCTTTGGGGGTGAGGACAGGTGTGTTAGGTGCTCAGAGAGCCCAGCAAATCACACCCATATGTTCTGGGCATGCCCAGCGCTGGAGGAATTTTGGAAGGGTGTAGCGAGGACGGTGTCGAGAGTGGTAGGATCCAGGGTCAAATCGGGCTGGGGGCTCGCAATATTTGGCGTGGCAGAGGAGCCGCGAGTGCAGGAGGCAAAAGAGGCCGGAATTCTGGCCTTTGCGCCCCTGGTAGCCCGGCGAAGGATTCTCCTTCAGTGGAAAGATGCGAGGCCCCCAAGCGTCGAATCCTGGATCAGCGATATGGCAGGGTTCATTAAATTGGAGAGGGTGAAATTCGCCTTGAGAGGGTCGGTACAAGGGTTCTTTAGGCGGTGGCAACCGTTCTTAGACTTTCTGGCAGAACGATAGACATTGGACAATGGCAGCAGCAGCTCAGGGGGTTGGGGGGGGGGGGTTTACTTTATTTTTGTTTGTTATTTTCACTGGAGGATCTGAGGGGGTGTATACACCTGTTGTGTTAAGTCGGGGTGTTAATGTTAATTTATTATTCATGTACGGGGGGGGGAGGGGTTTTGGGGGGTTGCTTTTTTTAAAGTTTGTGTTTTGTACTTAACCCTGTTGGGTTCTTTTTTCTCATTTTGTTATTGATATTTTATGAAAACCTTTAATAAATTATTTTTAAAAAAATATTATAATAAATCCAGATATATATGTCAGTGAAATTGATAAATTTAAGAATTTGGAGGAAACGCATCGCTGCAGGGTGGATGAGAAAACTGACCATAACAGTGTGGTCAGGATGAGGGAATAAACAGGATTGTAATGGTGGTTGGAGATGTAATATGCAGTAACAGTGGGCTTGATTCACCGATCGCGGGATTAAGTGTCCGCGCCGTCATGAACGCAGTTGCATTTCACGATGGTGCGAAATGGGCGCGGGTATGGGGGCCAGCACGGCACTGGAGTGGTTCACGCCGCTCCAGCCTTACAACTGACGCATGCTCCGCCCCAACGCAATATGGCGTGGGGGTTCTGGGGCCGGACGCGCAACAAAGTAGGCCCGGGGGAGGGGGAGGGAAAGGGAGGCCGTCCCGCTGATCGGTGGGCCCCGATCGCGGGCCAGACCCCATCGGAGGGCCCCCCTGGTGAAGGAGCGCTTTTCCCCACCCCACAGCCCAGCCCCCGACCCTTCACGCGGAGTTCCCGCCGTCAGCGACCAGGGGTGAACGGCGCCAGCGGGACTCTGCCGTTTCCGCACGGCTGCTTGGCCAATCCGGGCCGGAGAATCGGCGGACCGCAACCGGCGCCACGCCAAATGCGCCGGCGCAAATGGCGCCAATTCTCTGCACCTCAGAGAATCGAGTGCCGGCAGCTTGGCGCGGTTGCGCTGATTCTCCGGCACGGTGCTGGGAGAATCGCGCCCAGTGTATATAACTAGTGTATATCGCCTCCACCACTAGGTGTCATGCAAGAGAAACTGGGCACTGGCTCCGGACAAAATCAGTCTTGATGCAGAAGCTGTTAGTAGCATGGTTAAAAAGATCCATAGTTTGATTAGCAATAGTTTAGTTTACCCAGAGTTTATTCAACATTAAATGACTAGTTTTGAACGAGATGTTCTGGCGTACACTGACTCATTTATTATCATAGTACACAAACATAACGGGAAACCGTATAGTCAGGGGATACACACTGTTCTCTAGCTGAGTGTAACTGTCCAGAAGGCTGTGTTGCCTATCCAGTGCCAGGGTTTGGGACATCTGCTGTGGGCTGAAGAGTAACTTGCAGTGCTAAGGAGAGAATCCAGTTGTGGTGGTCCAAATGGGTACCAGCAGCGTAAATGGGATTAGTAAAGAGATTCTGCTTGAGGAATATGAGCAGTTAAGGGCTAAATTGAAAAGCAAATCCCAATGACTTATTACCCGAGCCACAGGTATGTTGGCACAGGGTAAGTAAGATTATAGAGTTGGATCCGTGACTCAAAGGTTGGTGTGGGAGAAATGGGGGGTTCGATTCATGGGGCAATAGCACCAATACTGGGGAAAGGAGGAGCCGTGCTGTGGGATGGCCTGCACCCGAACTGTGCTGGGACCAGTGTTCCAACAAGTTGTATAACTGGGAAGTAGAAAGGGCTTTAAACTAAAGAGTGGAGGTGATTAATCACATGAAGAAAGATGTGATAAATTAAAGATTAGTTAATGAGAAGTGTTTTTGGACAGTTTCTTAGAGCAGCATGTTCTAAAGCTAACCAGAGAGAAGACTGTTCTAGATCTGGCAATGTGCAATGAGACAGGATGAATTACTTACCTCATTGTAAGGGAGCCCCTCCATGGCAGTGACCATAACATCATTGAATTTTGCATTCAGTTTTAAAGAGCGTAGAGTGGATCTGAGGCTAGGGTTTAAATTTAAATAAAGGCAATTACAAGGGTATGAAGAAGAACTGGTTAAAGTGAACTGGGAAATTAGATTAAGGGGTAGATCAACGGAGATGCAGTGGAAGACATTTAAGGAACTATTTTGTAACACTCAGCAAAGATACATTCCAGCGAGAAAAAAACATTTTAGGAGAAGTATGCCCCATTCATACCAAAGATTTTTAAAAATAGTATCACATTTAAAGGAAAGAAGTGTATTTCTTCATGTCAGAAGATTGGATAGTAAAAAAACTTGAAATTAGAGTATGAGAGAAAGCTAGCTAGAAATATAAAAACAAAGTAAGAGTATATACAGGCATTTAAAAAGGAAAACTAACTAATCTGTGGGGTTGGTCTGTGAGAGACAGGGGAACTAATAATGGGAAATAATGTTGGACAAATAGGGGGAGGAAGTTAAAATAATTCCCATCACCAGGGAAAGATTACTGAGAAAATTATTAGAACTAAAGGCTGACTAGTCCCAAGGCGCTGGTGAACTTTATTCAATGCTCTTAAAAGAAGTGGCTACTGAGATAGTAGATGCATTAGTTCTAATTTTCCAAAATTGAGTAGATTCTGGAAAGGGCCCATCTGATTGGAAAGTAGCTACTTTGCTAAAGAAAGGATGGAGATAGAAAGCAAGAAGCTACAGGCCAGTCATCGGGAAAATGCTAGAATCTGCTGTTAAGGAGGTTATGGCAGGGCACTTAGAAAATCTTAATGCAACCAGGCAGCGTCAACATGGTTTTGTGAAAGGGAAATTGTGTTTGATTCATTTATTAGAGTTCTTTGAGGAAGTAACAAGGGAAACCAATAAATGTGGTGCACTTGAATTTCCAAAAAGGTATTTGGTAAGGTGATGTATGCAAGGTTACTGCCCAAAATAAGAGCTGATGCTACAGTGAGTAACCAATTAACCTGGATCAAGGATTGGTTAGCTAACAGGAAGCCGAGAGTACGGATAAAAAGGTAATTTTCAGGTTGGCCAGACGTAGTCAGTGGAATGTCACAATGATCAGTAAATAGCCTCAGCTATTTACAATCTATATCAATGACTTGGATGAAGGCCGAATGTATGGTGGCTAAATTTGCTGATCCCACACCAAGTTAGGTGGGAGAAGAAGATGTGAAGAGGACATAAGGGGGTTTGCAAAGGGTATAGATGGGTTAAGTGAGTGCAAAGATTTGGCAGAGGGAGTATAATGCGGAAAAATATGAACTTGTCTACTTGACCTGTAGAAGAGAAAAGCTACAGTTGTACAGGATGTTGGTGAGATCTCATCTGGAGTACTGGTGTACAGTTTTGGTCTCCTTAAGAAAATACGCAATTGCAATAGAAGCAGTTCAGAGAAGGTTCACTATACTGATTCCTGGGATGAAGAGGCTGCTTTGTGAGGAAAGGTTGGATAGCTAGGGCCAGTATCCATTAGAGTTTAAAAGAATGACAGGTGGTCTATTGAAACATGTAAGATACTGAGAGGAGTTAGCAGGGTGGATTTTGAAAGGACATGAGAGACACTAGAACCAGGGACGCAGTTTAAAATTAATGGAGATGTGGAGATTTTGTTTCTCTGAGAGACTCTGGACTTCTCTTCCCCAGAGAGCAATGTAGGCTGGGCCATTGAGCATTTTTTAAGGCTGAGTTAGATTGATTCTTCACAGACAAGGGAGTCCAGGGCTATAGGGGATAGACAGGAAAGTAAAGTTGAAGCTATGATCTGATGAGCCATAATTTTATCAAATAGCAGAGCAGGTCCGAGTGGCTGAATGATCTACTCTTGCTCTCATTTCATTTCATATGTTTGGATATCTTGGGCGAAATTCTCTGGCATGTTTCTCAGTGGTGGGAGGTGCCCGGTGTTGGCCAGCGGTGAGATCTTCTGGTCCTGCCACTGTCAATGGAATTTCCCATTGAATCCACCCCACGCCGCTGGGAAACCCACGGCAGGGGTGCACCATTGGCAGGACTGGAAGATCCTGCATGAACAGCTGGAACAGCCCCTTGTCTTTCATATGCACCCACACATTTGCTTCTCCAGCCTTTTAGTAGGAAGGCTGTTCACACTTCAGTGAGACCAAATCCAAATAAAAATTAAGCAAATTAACATAAGGCACAACAGTTAAGATTAGACTCACTTGGTCCATTCTCTTTGCGCTCCAGTGCCAAATAAAGGATGTGCTACACTTCCCATGCCAATGGGTTCTCTTGCTTAAACAAAACAATTTCCAACCACCCTTCTGCAACTAATCACCTGTACCTGGGTGAAAGTCTATCCCAGTGAATTGTTAATTAAGCTAACTGTGTTATGTCTCTCTGTGGAATAAGTCAAAAATCTTAACATGGGCCATTCTGTGCAATATTTGCTACACTTTGCTGTTGAAATAATAGTGTAAAAAAGATCTGGCACAGAGCACATCAAATTGCCTTTACGATGTCACATTTCTGATCCTTTAATAGCATGCAGTAAAAATTGTAGCTTAACAGATTTTTGCCCGCCAAACTGTTTTCCTTTGTTTTTGAAACCTTATTTAATTCTCAATTTTTGCTTTCAGTTCGGAGCTAATTTAAATATTACGTGAGCAATTGCTTGTGACAAGGCACAATATATGGAGACTAGACTGGGTTGTTATGGCAACACAAGGCACTTTTTGTTGTTCCTACTTGCACATAGAAAGGCTGTTGAACTCTTTGAAGATGAATCGTTCGTGCAGTCTTTATTTGGTACAATATTGTGGTTGGTAGTCAAACTGTTCAGATGTCCAAGTCAAGCCTTTTACTGCACCTAAAAGATGCAATGTAAGAACTGCTGGATGTACAGTGAATAAGTTATCCGTTTCTCAGCAGACTCTCATTCACATCTGCCTGAAGCTCTTTCCATTTTAGTACAGTTTTGGTTTATTGCCATCTGCAATTGAACCTGACAACCTAAAATGTAAAGTATTTGTTTTATGTTTCTTTTTCCATAAAACTGTCTGGTCCAGTTCAGATTCAATATGAAAAAGACTCCTAAGTATTGAAATGAAATCACAATGAAATCTTCTCGTGCCTTTATCAACTTATTCCACTGCAGGCAGTACTTGTTCATCTTGCTATTTTTATATCAAACCAATATGACAAATGCAGCGGCGCAAGTCTTCCAACAGTCTGCTAATTGCGAATCTTTGCGTTTTCAGAAGGACAGAATTTGAAAATAATATTTCATTATTGAGTTGCACATTAAATGTGCTGTAGAATAGTCAAAAATGGGATTTTACTTCTGATGTTTCCTGCACTGAGAAGCCAAAGAGGCAACAAATCGACCACAAAAAGTGCATTTAAAAAAAAAAGTTTTTTTTTTTTAATAGTACCCAATTCATTTTTTCCAATTAAGGGGCAATTTAACGTGGCCAATCCACCTACCCTGCACATCTTTGGCTTGTGGGGGCAAAACCCACGCAAACACAGGGAGAATGTGCAAACTCCACACGGACAGTGACCCAGAGCCGGGATCGAACCTGGGACTTCAGCGCCGTGAGGCAACAGGGCTAACCCACTGCACCACCGTGCTGCCACGCCTTCCTACATTTTTGTGTACCCTCCTAAAAACTTGGGCTTTGGCAGAACCTTGAAGTAGGTTTCCTCTCTGCTTTCTTTTCACCGTGGATTGTGATGACACAAAGAGATCACAGCAGGGGAGGAGGAGGAGAAAATGGCAGTAAGAGTGTAAATGTGATGTGGGACATTTTGGGAAAGAGAACTAGATGGAATTATACTCTAAACAGGGAATATGCTCAGGGAAATATCAGAGAGATCTAGTGATGCAGAATCGCTGATCTATAAAACCAGGTGGAAATTAGTTTCTGGCTCTTGTATTTCTAGAGATGTTGAAGGTTTAGGGGAAAATGGTTTTAATATAGATATCTTCCGTGTGGATCTAGCAAGTCTGATTGATGGGCTGAATAACCTCTTTATAATGAAATGTATGTAATTAACCTTTAATTATTTCCACAAGCTGCAGCCATTTTGCGCACAAGAAAGACTGTTTGTTTATGTTGTTATGTGTTTTTCTATCAGAAAGCAAACATTGCAGCATTTTTAGTAAAGATTAAATATCATTTAAAGAACATGCAATAGAGCTGAATTTTAGGGACATCCCATCCACATAATTTAGTAATTTGATGGTTTAATTTTTTGGTGGCTTTTTAAATTTAACTACTTGTGTGATCCTCCCCACTGGCAAAATCCTTCTTTGGAAACCACAAATCAAAAGACTGAAACATGCCCCACACCTGAAATAGCAAACTCATGGCTGTCTCATGGCTGTCAGAGATAGGTGGTGACAGAGAAAGCCTAAGTGTTGAAAGTGGAGACGCAGCTGTTTCCTGACTTTAAAGCTCTGGTTCCTGCAGTCCTTTATAAAGCTGGTGATGGCTGCCTTTCTTTGTAGATGGATGGTTCCAAAACATTGAAGGTTGATGCAACAATGATGGCAAAGCAAGAAACTCTGGTTTGAAGGCTAGTTAGAGATGGAGCTTTATAGTATGTGATTTATGGACTGCCATTGTTGCATCATGTTGTTAGGGACCAGTGAAATGGCGCATTTACTGTGCAGCATACCATAATGCACAACGCTAGAAAATGATGAAGCTCTAACCTCATGTGACTTTAAAGAATTATTCTTGTAGCTAACTACCTTTTTAGGAATTGTACAATTTACTGTCCCATGGTTTACTTACTAGATAATTATATTGCTTTGATTTTACACCCACGAGTCAATGAAGTAAATTGGATGAATGGCCATGTGCCTTCTTCCACCCCCCACCACCTCACTCATGTCTGTTATAAAGGATCCTTAACTCTCCCCCTCCCTGAGACAAGTTATTTACTTTTTGCAGCAGCTGTGAAAGCAGTCTCTGTAGATCCTCCATGTCAAGTCTTCAATTGGAAGCAATTTATGTGCATGGTGTATCTGATCAGAGTTGCTCCAATTGATTGCTGTTGACAAGTAAATATCCTTCCCACTCCCAGGTGGTGTTCCTACTGTGCACTTCAGTGCCAAGAAATGGGAATAAAGCCAATTCTTGCTATGCCAACAAGGCCAGCTGTTTGATCATGATCATGGGAACAACCACATCAGTCTGAAAGCAGCCTGTACACATGTTGGTATATCATTATCTCCCTGAGCTTTCTGCTGGTATGTGGGAGCTAAAAATGAAGCTCCTCTTTAAATTGCCAGCTTTCAAACCAACTTTGTAGTTTGGAATAAAATGTAGACTTTAATAATCAGAGTACAATTGTTGTTAAATGTGTTTTGACAATTTGATTGTTCGAATACAAATTTTCCATTAATATTTTGTTTGTACTATTTGTAAGGATGGATTATTACCTTGGCGGTGTTGCTGTTTTCTACTTGACTTTAAATTAATCAATAAGCTGACCACCCTTGCCAAATAGAATGGGAGCTAGGTACCAATTCTGTCACATTAGTAGCAAACCTGAGTTGCAGATATTAATCTGGATGTGTGGCCCCGGATGATAAATTGCTAGAAATATGCAGATCAACATCCTGATATTTAATCACAATTGGATGTTGCAACCTTTTCAGCGTGGCTTCATCAATGTGGCTGGTAACATTATAAAATCCTGGTCCTAGACAGGTCATCAGACTGTTGTTGGTAATTGGAAGTGGCAGTGTGCTACTGTTTATTTGCCTGCCGGTGACTTGTACCCTATAACCGTGCTCAAATTGATCTGACATATAGTTTTGGAGGAAATTAGCTTGCAACCACTGACTGCAAAAGTCTCCTATCTTTTAAGCACCATATGCCCCAATTGAAAGATATAGGTTTCAGTGACTCGCAACAAAAGAACACATCAGGGATGCTGTCCGTTTAGCATCAGTCAAGTCAGAAGCAATTAGAATTGAGATAATCTGATAACCTTTCAGTGGCTTATACAACTAAAATGTTCCGTTGTATGTGCGTAAAAGGTTTTATGTTGGCCTTGTTGTTTTATGGTGAAATGCTGTAAATATCCTGGGCTGAGGAGGGGGGGGGAAGAATCAGCCTGTGTCCCACTCATGATCATCTCATTAGTCCTGTGAGAGTGAGTGTATGAGAGTGAGTGTGAGTGTGTGTGTGCTGCCAAGGCTCAGGTGAAGAATGTGCATTGGCGTAAGACCCTGGAGTGCTGACCGTGCCTGTGGAATCTAGCCCAGCAAGAGTCAGCGGCTTCAAGAGAAATGGGGGAAAAATTAATAAATGCTGTAAATATTGTTGAGCAGCTGACCTTGACCCAGTGTCAAAGATGTAATTCTTAACCAGTCGTGCTTCTGATCTTTGTCAGATAGCATGGTTCACTCCTCCTTTATGCACATAGGGCAGGGGCCAGTCAGTTCAGCCAGAGTTCCCACTCAGATGAAAACAAAATTTATTTTAGTCACAGGGCACAGAATGGCACATAAAGCCTAAGATAGGTCAGTTAAATGAAAAACTAAAAGATAAAGCCAAAGATAGGTTAGTTAAATGAAAAACTAATAAATCAACATTCAAGAAAAAAGTTGCATTTATACAATACTTCCCATGGCCTGAAGAACTTTGAAATGCTTCACAGCAAATTAAAAGTACATATTTTTGAAGGGCAATCACTGTGGTATAATGTTGGCAAGCCTGGCAGCCAATTTACACACCAGGTTCTACAGATAGCAGTAACATAAATGACCAAATAATTATTTTTCTTATTTTGATTGAGGGATAAACATTGGCCAGAACACTAAGAATGCCTTTTCTTCAAAATAGTGAATAGGCTCTTTTAAATTGTCTCAGAGTAGGTAGAAGGGTCTTGGTTTAAATTTCAGTTTAATATTGTGCTCCAATTTAAGTTTTACTCTTCAGTTTACTCCTCAATGAAAGTATTGACTTTTTCCTCTATGTAGTTCTAAGCAAATACTGTCACAGTTTAACTGCAGTGGACACCAGAGTTGAGCTAATCATCTTTGGACCTGGTATCCACGTATGCACACAGGTTACTAGCAGGAAACCCGAGCTGATTTTCAACCCCCACCTCCCCTCCCCACCCAAACCACAGCACAAGGGCACTGAGACCTCACTAACGTCTGTTCCACCTGAGATTTATACAGACTGAGAGGCGAACGTGGTACCCGAGAGGCTCGGTAATGCACCACGTGGTACACTTAGCAGGGAGCTCTTGGATGATAGTTTTAGGAAGTGAGCCTGTTTAAAATCAAAAAGCCACATATGTTGTACTCTTGCTGCATGTCATGTATTGTATTATCAAACTTCAAAATTCGTTACGATATTTTTACTTTTGCTGCACAAATTGAACAATCTTTTTGCTCTAGACCGCGTTAAAAATTGAACAATGGAGTATCGGAGTTCAGGAAAGCAAATTTACTCATGCTTATTTAAATATGTGATAATGTTACAATAATGGACAAACGGGTCTCTTCTGTACTGTATGATTCTCCTGATAACTCAACCAAGTGCAACCTGTTTTTCTTTTCCATAATCATGCAAATATCTTGTTTATTAAATTATGCAGGGGGGGGGGGGGAAGTTAAGCACAATGGAGGCCATGAGGTATAAAACAGGCCACCATGTTTCACAGGGAAAGAAAGCATGTAGTCATGGATCTCAGCTGTGAAAAAAATATTGAATCACAATATTATCATATTAAAATGAGTGGAACTAACATTTATAAAAATCAGTCGGATGTAAAATATTAATTGCGGTAGAATAGGCCTGATGTGCTAGTCAAAAAAGTGCCTGCCTCAAGAGGGAAAAAAAGCGTAAGGGAGCTGAAAACAGTGAAATAGCAACACGTGTCTGAAGATGGAGCACATCATTAAGAAGAACTGGATTTGAGAGCCGAAATAGAAAAGCAGATTGGGAGGCACTGAGTAGATTGGAAAAGACATCAAGAAATTGGTGGGTGTCTAGATCAAAAGATGGTTAAGAGTCTAAAGTACTTTTGAAGAAAGAGTTGAGACAGTAATCAACAGGGGAACAAGACCAAAGCAAATAAGAGACTGAAATATTACAGCGGTTGTTCTAAGAATGCAATGATCATTCTAATAGCTTTGTGTGTTTGAATTTTACATTTTATAATGATTGATGAGCAATAAAAGTGTTGAAAGTGTTCTGTTAATAGACTTCTTAAAATAACTTTAACACCATGATATATGCAATGCTACATTGGCGAACCTACTACAACTGATACACTTTAGGAAATGTAAATAGAATGATGAAAACCGTCAAATTTGTCAAATAAGTTTACTGTTTGTTGAGCTGCTATTATGAATGATCAGGAGCACAATGGGGTGAGTATAGGGCACACAACTCGTGTGTCAAATGGAATTAGAAGCTGATGTTTTGCAATCGGCACATTACTCTCATATTCTACAGAGCATAATAGACATGATTTCTCTCCCACCCCCCACCCTACACCACCACTTCTCCCGCAACCCCTCCCTTTTTTTATTTAAATTTAGAGTACCCAATTCATTTTTGCCAATTAAGGAGCAATTTAGCGTGGCCAATCCACCTAGTCTGCACATCTTTGGGTTGTGGGGATAAACCAACGCAAACATGGGGAGAATGTGCGAACTCCACATGGACAGTGACCCAGAGCCGGGATCGAACCTGGGACCTCAGCGCCGTGATGCAGCTGTGCTAACCACTATGCCACCGGGCTGCCCTTCGCAACCCCTCCTGCCCACACTTCCGATACAATTTTTCAGTTGTGACCTGAGTGATTTATCTGGTATCTTGCAGGTTTGTTATAAACTGTCCTGTTTTAATTGCCTATTGTCTCCAGACAACATCCGACATGTGAATCAGGTGAATGTATTTCAAGATGGTCACCCAATGCCTGAATAATTTGTTGCTCCTGACACTGAGATTTCACCAACTGCTTGGTTTTGATTATTTTTTTCTAATTTGCCTATATCAAACGAAATGCCATTAGACTTTCTGACTTTGAATTTGTGTTTACACGGCGTCCTGCCCACCATAATATAAAGACAATAATAACGTGCAAGAAAGAACCAGATGGTCCAGTAAGAATCCTGTCCCACATTCATGATACCACGTGCTTTAAGACCTCCTACTCACCAGCAGAGATTTTTGTGGAGTCAGGATAACTTTGAGTTCACGGGGGAACCGGGTGCGGAAACCTAGCCTCCAGTTCCAGCAAACCCCATTTTTGCTGGCAGTAGGGAGAGAACAGGGTGTGAATGGCACAGGCAGAAAACTGGAATTCAGCAGAGCTATTTGAAATCAGTGCTGAGTTCAAAAGTACCCATTTTAATTATTCCAGTGCCTTAACTCACTGTATGGGAGTCACAGGTTTATGGAGCATATGTAAACGCTCTTGAAGCGTGGATAAGATCTGTTTAAATGTCATGATCTGAAGGTTTTCAAATTCCCAGTACTTTAAACATTAAAATAAAGGCTGAAGCTGTCAGTTAGACTTTTAAAAACCCTTTCCTGGACTGCTTTGATTGAGAAGCCATCTGGTGTTAGATTAGGAAAAAACCTCACCTGTTCCTGCAATTTTAATGTTTTTTTTAATTGATATTTACAAGGGCTGTTAATGCAGCTGAGGTCATTATATATGAGTTTCAAAAGCTATAAAAGCTCTTTTCTCAGGGAGGAGCTGAGTTCACAGATTGACGGTTTAAAGAGATGATTAAAGGATTAGCTGTCTTTGATATGGTTACTGAATAGATGTCTGTTTTTATCACGGATCGAACACGAGGTGATTTAAAATCTTTGAATGTATTTTATGAAGGGAGTTTTTTTAGTACCAAGTATATGAATGAGAGCTCTATGAAACTGTTAGTTTTAGTTTTCCTTAATCTCCACATGATTCCTGAGGTTCTCCCACAGTGAGTGGCTATTGAGGTGGCATGGGGAGGGGGCGGGGGGGCATGGTGTGGGGATGGAGGTCCAGAGGGCAAACAACTTCTAAAACAACTGGGATTAATTCCCAGAGAGCTGAGGTGGACCTTCTAACCAACCTGCCTCTATTCCACCCCACCTCCCCTGGGTGTAGGAAGGCCTTTAAACCAAGGTGAGTCTATAACTTGAGCTACTCGCCTCGGTAGTGAAAAAACAGCCCTAAATCTCTTGGAAGGTGTAATAAACACTATCAGGACTACTAAGAGGAAACAATTTTGAAAATTCTTCTCTGGCCTTGAGTAATTGAAGTAATTGAAACAAGTCTGGGAAATCAATGCATACACTAACTGTTCAACCATTTACCTGGCATTTGATTTCTCTCCTCCCTGGAATTTATGTATAAACCGAGTCAATAGCAGATAAAATTGGGCTGTACCCCAGTAACCTGGTGGTTTGAAACCTGAACTGTAAAATAGGACGGGTGCGCAGTCCACTGCTTTCTCGCCCAACCCCATCTTGGACGGGTAAGATGTCAGCATGCCTGCCCACCCTTCAACTTTTTGAGACTAATCAGATTGGCTGGCAGGTCTTAGTTCCCTGAGGTAATGAAATCCCCCAGTTACCTTGCAAAGGCCACCCCAGTGTATCACTGCGGGACAGCCTTTGGATGGAGACCGACTTTTCTACTGGGAACTTCAAGAGAGCTGAGGGCAGAGGTGAGTGTAGTGTCCATTACTAAGGAGAAGGTGCTGGGGAAACTGAAAGGTCTGAAGGTGGATAAATCACCCGGACCAGATGGACTACACCCTAGGGTTCTGAAGGAGATAGCTGAGGAGTTTGTGGATGCATTGGTGGTAATCTTTCAGTAATCACTGGAGGCAGGGAGGGTGCTAGAGGATTGGAAAATGGCTAATGTAACATCGCAGTTTAAGAACGGAGGGAGGCAGAAGACAGGAAATTATAGCTCAGTTAGCCTGACTTTGGTTGTTGGTAAGATTTTAGAGTCGCTTATTAAGGACGAGATTACGGAATACTTACAAGTGCATGGTAAAAGAGAACTGAGTCAGCACTGATTCGTCAAGGGTAGGTCATGCCTGACAAATCTGTTAGAATTCTTTGAGGTGGTAACGAGGAAGTTAGACAAATGGGAACCAGTGCACGTGATCTAGTTGGATTTCCAGAAGCTTTTGACAAGGTGCCGTACTAAATAAGATGAGACCCATGGTGTTAGGGCAAGGTACTGGCATGGATAGAGGATTGGCTGACTGGCAAAAGGCAGAGTGTGGGGTTAAAGGGGTCCTTTTCAGGATGGCAGCCGGTGACTAGTGGTGTTCCACAGGAGGCAGTGTTGGGACGACAGCTATTCACAATATACGTTAATGATCTGGAAGAAGGAACTGAGGGCATTGTTGCTAAGTTTGCAGATGATGCAAAGATCTGTAGAGGGAAAAGTTGTGTTGAGGAAACAGAGGCTGTAGAAGGACCTGAACAGGCTAGGAGAGTGGGAAAATAAATGGAAAAAATGTGGAAAAGTGTGAGGTTATACACTTTGGTAGGAAGAATAGAGGCATAGGCTATTTTCTAAATGGGGAAAGGCTTCTGAAATCTGAAGCACAAGGGGACTTAGGAGTCCTAGTTCATGATTCTCTTAACGTGCAGGTTCAGTTGGCAGTTAAGGCAAATACAATGTTATTATTTACATCGAGAGGGCTAGAATACAAGGCAGGGATGTATTATTGAGGCTCTCTCAGTCTCTGACCAGACCTCATTTGGAGTATTGTGAGCAGGTCTGGGTCCTATATCTAAGGAAGAATGTGCTGGTCTTGGAGGGATCCAGAGGAAGTTCACAAGAATGATCCCCGGAATGAAGGACTTGTCATATGAGGAGCGGTTGAGAACTCTGGGTTTGAACTCTGTGGAATGAAAAAAAATCCCATTGAAACTTGCAGAATACCGAGAGGCCTGGATAGAGTGATCATGGAGAGGATGTTTCCACTAGTAGGAGAAGCTAGAACCCGAGGGCACAGCCTGAGACTGAAGGGACGATCTTTTAAAACTGAGATGAGGAGGAATTTCTTCAGCCAGAGGGTGGTAAATCTGTGGAACTGATTGCTGCAGAAGGCTGTGGCGGCTAAGTCACTGAATGTCTTTAAAATAGAGATAGATAGGTTCTTCATTAATATGGGATTAGATAGGTTCTTAATTAATATAGGATCAGGGATTATGGAGAGAATGCAGGAGAATGGGGATGAGAAACATGTCAGCCGTGATTGAATGGCGAAGCAGACCCGGTGGGCCAAGGGCCTAATTCTGCTCCTATGTCTAATGGTTTTATGGGGGGTGGGTGGGGTTGCGAACACTATACCAAACCACCTCCTACATACCATCAAATTCAGCCCATGGTCTTGTACTGTGTAGGTTCCAAAGACAAGTCCACCAGCACTAAGAAGAAAAATATAAATTTATATATATATATTTTTTTTAATCTCCTCTACCTTTTTTCTTGGGAGCCAAATTAGAACTCTTTTTCAGGATACAGCATGGATCATAATGTCACACCATTGCTGCTAAATAAATCCCCGAGTCCTGTAGCCATGTAAAATGGCTGCGTTCCGATTAATCTGGCCAAAACCCAGTTTAAAATGGCTAACCCGAAAGACTGCTGGGAAAAGCAGCCAAGAAGACACAAGCAGGCAGCTGCAGACAGGTTTGCAGATTCAGCTCTGGGAACGTAGCCCAGATCGATACTCAGGGCTATCAACAGCCCATCAATCCAGGTATCCGCAGTTGCATTCAGGACTGTTTACATCTAATCTACTCAGACATCCACAGTTAAATCGGCTATCCCCGGGAACAATTGCAACATATTAGCAATTGAATACCGGGCCAGACCTGTCGGCGCCTGCAGTGGCCGAAACAAAGACAGGTGAGCGACCACCCCCCGATCAAGGAATCGCCTCACCATTGGACACATCGACCCCAGAGACTGGGGACAGAATCTAATCACTTGGGACTCAGGGTCAAGGGCCGCCCTGGGAGGCGGGAAGCCCCTGGGCCCTATAAAAGTAAAGGTCCAAGTTCAGATCTCTCTCTCTCTCTCTCATCTTCGCCTGCTTGAGACCTTCGCAAGACCAGCCACCGGCAGCAGTAAATTTGAATCCAACAATTGCTATCCGGTAGAGACACCTAGCCACCGACCTGTAGCAGCCTTTTGAATCCCGCGGGCCAGATCTGATTGGACAAGCCATTCGTTTCCCTGACCTGGTGGGCTCTTCCTAAGTTAAGTATTGGCCAGTAGTGATAGGTTTGTTATATAGAAAGTAGTATTAGGGTATTAATATTGCTTGTTGTATATAATAAATGACCGTTGTTTTAATCCTTACTAAGCGGTGTGCTGTGTTATTAATCATAACCTGAACTTGAGCCACGTGGCGGTATCCTAAAGATACCTGGCGACTCATGAGCAAAGGTGACCTAAACAGAGCAAATAGACTAAAGCTAGAAAGAGCAACAGTCCCAATTGGATTTAGGAACTGTCTATATGAATGGAGGCGTCAATCCGAGGTGATTCATTTTGGTCGAAAAAATTTGAATGCGGATTACAGGGTCAACGGCAGGGTTCTGAGGAATGTGGAGGAATAGAGACATCTTGAGGTTCATGTCCACAGATCTCTGAAGGTTGCCACTCAAGTGGATAGAGCCGTGAAGAAGGCTTATAGTGTGTTAGCGTTTATTAACAGGGGGCTTGAGTCTAAGAGCCGAAGGTTATGCTGCAACTGTACATGACCCTGGTGAGACCACATTTGGAGTATTGTGTGCAGTTCTGGTCACCTCACTATAGGAATGATGTGGAAGCATTGGAAAGGGTGCAAAGGAGATTTACCAGGATGCTGCCTGGTTTGCAGGATAGGTCTTATGAGGAAAGGTTGCGGGAGCGAGGGCTTTTCTTTTTGGAGCGGAGGAGGATGAGAGGCGACTTAATAGAGGTTTATAAGATGATGAGAGGGATAGATAGAGTGGACGTTCAGAGACTATTTCCTCGGGTGGATGTAGCTGTTACAAGGGGGCATAAATATAAGTTCAGGGTGGGAGATTTAGGAAGGATGTCCGAGGTAGGTTCTTTACTCAGAGTGGTTAGGGTGTGGAATGGACTGCCTGCTGTGATAGTGGAGTCGGACACTTTAGGAACTTTCAAGCGGTTATTGGATAGTTACATGGAGCAGACCAGAATGACAGTGAGTGGGATAGCTTGATCTTGGTTTCGGACAATGCTCAGCACAACATCGAGGGCTGAAGGGCCTGTTCCGTGCTGTACTGTTCTATGTTCAAACTTTGAGAAATATTCTCAGTTCTATCGAAGGAGCTTTCTTCCCAGTATAAAATTAAAATAATACTCCACAACAAAGAATGACAACTGAAGCTGGCGCTTTGTAGCTTTTGAAACCTTGTTTAACTGTGACTGCCCGTATATAGTGTGCTTTTATGTCCTTTACATCTGTAGAGGTGCTACTAAAAGCTTATTTGTAGCGACCCGCACAATTTTACTTTCAGATCAAAACCTCTGCAAGAATGTCAAAGTGACATGAATCAATATTTAGCATTTCTTTCTGCTTTCATGGGGTAAAACATTGTAGTTGTTGCAGGTGAAGACTAAAAGGGTGTCAGCGGTTAAGAGCTCTTGAGTGAGTTGCATCCGTGTTTTCAGTAATCTGTTTTCCTTAAGATGATCATACGTGGTGGCTAGGATTTGCCATTTACCTGGTTCTGACATTACAGGCACAGCTTGATGCAACCTTTTGAGCTTCCAACACATTTAATTCTTCCATTGAATTCCTATAATTGCTATTTAGTCAAAACGTAGCAGCAATTTTTGATAATTGTAGGACAATTTTGCTTCTTCACATGTCACAGATAATTCTTCATTTTCCACCGTTTGAAGAAGCAGCAGCATTTTCTTTTGTGTTGGTGCAGGGTATAATGTTCCAAACCATTGAACCTTTCTATTTTCCTTTACTTAGTGTGGATTAAAACTGTGCTTTGGCACTGCAAAGTACCTTATGTTTTGATGCATTCTGATTATAGTCTGTCACATTCTTATTTGGTACTTTGTGAGCCCATGAATATCTCTATATTTATAACTTCTGTGTGTGTGTATGTATGTATATATGTTTTTATATATGAAAAAGATCCTGCGTACAGCACATACTTTGTGTCAATATTTTACATCACAAAATGCGATGTAAACATTTTTAATGAGAACTTCAACGTTAACATTTTGACACCTTACCCTGTAACCATTGCCTGCACCGTTATTAGCTGAGAATTCTTTCTTTGAATGTATTGATTACACCCTTCCCACCAAATCATTCAAAATACTTTCTGCAAAATTATACCCACCCATTTTCTCAGTAACTGAAATTGTTAATGCTTCAAATATGGCTTTCAGCAAACTCATTCAAATAATTGCCATTGTAACAGCACTACACAATTCCTTTAAAATCTCTCTTAATTACTTCACTAAATGTTTTGCTTGAAGATTTCAGGCTCTACCAAAAAGGAGGGTTTGAGTTTCATGCTCCGGATCCTGCTATGGTAATGATGGCAAAGCTGTCAGCGTTCACTGTAGCAACTTCAGGAATCTGCATAGGCACAGAGTATTGCAGAAGTCCAAAATCTGCTGTGGAGTGCACTGGATTTGGATTTTGTTTATTGTCACCGAGGTATAGTGAAAAGTATATTCCTGCAAGCAGCTCAACAGATCATTAAGTACATGAAAAGAAAATATGTAATAGGGCAACACAAGGCACACAATGTAACTACATAAACATCGGCTAAAAGCAAATTACTGCGGATGCTGGAATCTGAAATGAAAGAGAAAGTGCTGGGAAATCTCAGCAGGTCTGGCAGCATCTGTAGGGAGAGAAAAGAACCAGGGCGATTCTCCGAGCCCTGCGCCGAGCCGGAGAATGGGAGCAACCGCGCCATGACTCGCTGGCTCGCGATTCTACGAGGTGCGGAGAATCGGCGCCATTTGCGCCGCCGCGTTTGGCGCAGCATTGGCCGCTGGAATTGGCGGGGCCACCGATTTTCCGGCCCGCATGGGCCGAGCGGCAGCTCCGACACGACAGAGTCCCACCGCCGCCGTTCACCCCTGGTTGCTGCCGGGGGGGAACTCTGCGGGAACGCTCATGGTCGGCCTTAGGGGGAGGGGGGGGTGGCTCCCTCACTGGGGGGGGGGGGGGGGGCCTCCGATGGTGTCTGGCCCGCGATCGGGGCCCACCGATCGGCAGGACAGCCTCTCTTCCCTCTCCCGGGCCGACTTTCCGGCGCGGCTGGCCCCTGAACACCGACCCCATGTTGGATCAGGGCCGGCGTGCGTAAGAAGTTCCCCGCGCATGTGCAGGATGGCGCGGCCTAACTGCGCATGCATAGGATTGAGCTGGCCCAACTGCGCATGCGCGAGTTGACGCGGCGCTCATTTGGCGTCGCGTACAGAGGCTGGAGCGGCGTGAACTGCTCCAGCGCTGTGCTGGCCCCCTGTGAGGGCCAGAATAGGTCATGCCCGGGCCCTGTTTGCGCCATTGTGAAACGCGACGGCGTTCACGATGGCGCAAACACTTGGCCGCCATATCGGAGAATCGCCCCCCCTAACATTTCGAGTCCGATGACTCTTTGTCAAAGCTTTGACAAAGAGTCATCGGACTCTAAACGCTAGCTCTTTTCTCTCCCTACAGATGCTGCCAGACGTGCTGAGATTTTCCAGCATTTTCTCTTTCGTTACAAAACACCGGCATCGGGTGAAGCATACAGGGGTGTAGTATTAATGAGGTCAGTCCATAAGAGGGTCGTTTAGGAGTCTGGTAACAGTGGGGAAGAAGCTATTTTTGAGTCTTTTCATGCGTGTTCTCAGATTTTTGTATCTCCTGGAAGAAGTTGGAAGAGTGAGTGAGCCGGGTGGGAGGGGTCTTTGATTATGCTGCCCGCTTTCCCCAGGCAGCGGGAGATGTAGATGGAGTCAATGGATGGGAGGCTGGTTTGTGTGGTGGACTGGGCTGTGTTCACAACTCTGAAGTTTCTTGTGGTCTTTGGCCGAGCAGTTGCCAAACCAGACTGTGATGAAGCCAGATAGGATGCTTTTTATGGTGCATCTGTAAAAGTTGGTAAGAGTAATGTGGACATGTCGAATTTCCTTAGTTTCCTGAGGAAGTATAGGCACTGTTGTGCTTTCTTGGTGGTAGCGTCAACATGGGTGGACCAGGAGGACAGATCTTTGGAGATGTGCACCCCTAGGAATTTGAAACTGCTAACCATCTCCACCTAGGCCCGTTGATGCTGACAGGGATGTGTACAGTACTTTGCTTTCTGAAGTCAATGACCAGCTCTTTAACTTTGCTGGCATTGAGGGATAGATTGGTGTCGCTGAAGAGGCTTCTACAAAGTGTAAACGCCATCGCAATCATAATCTGATGAAAGCTTTCCCGCATCTGCATTAACCTTGTTAAAAACCCTTGGAAAAAGTTGCACCTTATTGAATGAGGTGTAACTAGGTTTTTAGCAGTGCACTTGGTTCTGAATTACTGCTAAACACCCTCATCATCCCTGAAAAGCTAATTTTATATTTGTGGCTGATCAGATTTATTCATAATGTTAAAAAGAATCCACAAGATGAAAAGCTACAGTAACCATTGTGTATTTTGTTATCTGAAAATTTAAATTAAAAGCGAAGAACAGCAAGTGCTTTTATCTTTCTGGATTGCTCTGTGTGAGAACGTCAATGTGGTTGGCTCCTGACCTGCTTCCTGACATCACTGCTGCTGTCCGTCAAGGTATCCCTGAGACTTCGTGCTAGATTTAAACTGACGTCAGGAAAACAAGATTACCGGATCTTTATAGCCAGCTTCATTCAGGCCAGCTGTGTGCACCTTTGCTTCACCATTGAATGCATAATTAGGGTGGTATTTTTGGCCGGACCTGTGAACTTTGTGCATATTGAACATGTGCACTGTAGGCATCATTTAACCAAATGAACTATAAGAATTTTCTTTTAATCTTCCTGTACATTCTGATCAGTTTAAAAACTATATATTTTGAGAAAAACTAGGAAACAAATGATCCTACACGTAATTTGGATATAGGTTTCTCTTAATAAGCGGTCAAAAATGATGGGATACAATTTCTAACTGTCGTAAATTTTTGCTCTATAAACTCTTTTCTCTCTGCAATTTGAGTTCACTTTCAAAGAAAAAGTCAATTCTGAAACATATAGGAAGCCCCCCATTAATTAACACCTGTGCTTGCAGCTCATTTGTAATTAAAATATTTTATATTATCTTAAAAGCTATGAACAGCAAATCTTCATGTCTCCGTCAATTAACATATTCGTTGCGCTGTAGAACTATGATTGCTTTTGGTCTCCCAGCTTTGGAATTTCTGCAACTGTAACTAAATTTAGGCAAGTTGTAAGGTCGATCATATTATATAAACAGAGCTAATTTCACAACTTTGATCATCAAAGCTACGCAGTGGAGATTGCTGTCAGCTAATCAACCATTTTGTCCTTTTCGTACACATTTTCCTGAGCAGGTTGCTTTGCCAGGATTGGGAAAACCGTCTTTTATGTTAGATTTAGAAAATCTTCCCAGGGAAAATGACGGTTTAAAGCAACTGACATAACAGAGTGAATGGTTAAAGTGCTGAATGGGGCTACCGATCAAGCTTTTTTTCCTGGAAGTTGTCGAGCTTCTCGAGTGGTGTTGAAGGTGCATCGCTGAGAGATTTAGCTTGTATTGTCTGGTATTCATGTATGCCTGTGAACTAAAGGTACAGACTCAGTAAACTTGAATTGACAGTTAGGTACACCCAACTAGAAGAGCTGCCTTCATCCTAACCCATCTTATGATCCTCTGAATATAAACATTATGAAATCAAAGTTTCCTGTTAAGCCAGTTGCTTTAACATGTCACCTTCTAGAATGATTTTCTAAATGCATTGCCGTTCTCTTTCATCCTCCTTTCATTTTTGACCCTGAGACACAGACTCCAGCCTTGTACACATCATCAGACTTGCTGTTTTAACATTTGCGTCAGCATTTTAAGAAAACAATATGGTGCCATCTGGAATAAGAATAAGCAGTAGACCAAGTCCCTGACCGATTTAAAAAAAAATTTTCCCATCACTGCCTATTTGTGTTGATTGTGTATATTTTCCGACATCTATGTTTTAGTCAATCCATAAAACTGATTGAAAAATTTGTATCGAGTCTGTTTGATATTCTGTGCAAAGTATAGAGGAATATCCAAGTCGCAGTTCACTGTAAAAATGTGTAGCAATGCTAAATGTTTGCTAAATTTGTGCATCATAAAATTAAGCATATTTTTTTCAGTGTTAAATGTGCATTCACTTCCAGTTTCTGTCCTTCCAACAAAAAATACACTGATGTGACAAAACAAATTGAGCATTCTGAGAGAAAACAACTTTCTGTATCTCCACATCAGCATTCACAATCAGTCCTAGCCTGTGATCAAGAGCTCTGTCTAGGTGCTATAGCCAGGAGTGCTTGTTAAGGTCCAATTCTGAGATGGAAGGTATGATTAGCTTGTGGTGTGTTTGCTCTTCAGGCCTGCAAAAGGTTATTGCTTCCCGTAATTGTGCTTGCTGCATGTCATGATGTGTTCACCATATCGGCTAATCATGGTTGTTTAATTGCCTTATTGTGTCCCCATGCTTGCAGTAATCTTCGGATCGCGGTCTTGGTCCACATTGAAAATGAGATGAATTTTTAAATGCAGCACATTTTCTACATATCTTTAAAAACACAGCCCCCTTAAAATTAACTATTATTATGTCCTCGTGTAATTCTGACAAACTGTTAGGCACTGTAGTAATGTAGTATACCCAGTTACATTTAAACTTGGACCTACTATTTGAGGGAGGATGAAAATGAGCACATGATGCACGTAATTGCTTCCCGTAATTGTGCTTGCTGCATGTCATGATGTGTTCACCATATCGGCTAATCATGGTTGTTTAATTGCCTTATTGTGTCCCCATGCTTGCAGTAATCTTCGGATCGCGGTGTTGATCCACATTACTTACTAATCCAGGTGCTCCTGTTAAATCACTGGCCTGTTGGACTTCAATTTTGTGCAGGGTGTTGAACTGATTCATTTCTTAAGCAATATCTCATATCTTGTTTATTGTAAAATGATCTCAGCCGGGACACAGTGCCACCTCTTTGAGAAATGGTTTTGCTTCTTAGCTCCAGGACAAACCTACCTATATTTATGGAAGTGTTCGTTGGATTCAGAGGCTGCCAGTTTGTGCTGGCTTGGCAACGTGGTGTTCATGTTGGTAATCTGTGCTCCAAATTGTGCTCCAAATTAAGCTCCCAGCAGTGTAAGCGGGGCAAATTCAGAACCACCCTCAGCACAATCGAAATGTAACCTGAAATTGTTCTGCTGCTGATCTTCATTGCCTAATTACAAACTCTGGGATCCAGGTTTGAATCCAGCCTTGATTCTCTGCTGACTGGATAGACTCTTGACCAATGGTGGTCATGGCAAGACATTTTTAGAAGGGCTGTACATCCACTGGTGCTCAATAATAGTTAAAATGTCATAACGGCCATAGACTGCACAAGAACTATAGCAATGTGGAAGTGTTTCTGTATTTAGACATAGATGTCTAAATCCGTGTGCCAAGGACAGCACTGGCTAGCACTGCTGCCTCAGTGCCACAGACCCGGGTTCAATTCCAACGTTGGGTAACTGTCTGTATGGAGTTTGAACATTCTCCGCACGTCTGCGTGGGTTTCTTCCAGCTGCTCCGGTTTCCTCCCACACCCCACCAAAGATGTGTATGTGGTGGATTGGCCATGTTAAATTGCCCATTAGTGTCCAAAGATGTGTAGGTTAGATGTAAGGGGTTGTTGGGATAGGGTGAGGGAGTGTGCTTGGGTGGAATGCTCCTTCAGAGGGTTGTTGTGGACACGATGGGCCGAATGGCCTCCTTCTGTGCTGTCTGGAAACTATAAAAGAAGTATAACTTTTATAGATATAGATAAAAAATAGAGAGACAGGGTAATATTATTCTTATTCCAATCCTTTTGCCTCCCAAGTGTCATGAACCCAGTCCCATTGCTCACTTCTCAGCTGCTAATCGGTATTACCACTGGAACGAAAATTTGTTGTACTTTTACCCTGCCGCTTTACCCGCCTCGAGCATAGCATTGTTCCTCGCCTCTCTGTTCATCCTTCGGCTGTTGATTATTGATAGCATTGTCAAGGAAATATGTTGCACTTCAAGCTTGTTGTCATCCCTTTGGGCAAAGTTACACACTGAGCCTGGGATAATTAGTAGCTGTCCAGATGAGAATGACCACCCTGAATTGTACTGCCGGCTTTTATAGTTCTGTAGGTAGGGCAGCATGGTGGCACAGTGGTTACCATTGCTGCCCACTGCGCTGAGGACCCGTGTTCGAATCCCGGCCCTGGGTCACTGTCCGTGTGGAGTTTGCACATTCTCCCCGTGCCTGCATGGGTTTCACCCCCACAACCCAAAGATGTGCAGGTTAGGTGGATTGGCCACGCTAAATTGCCCCTTAATTGGGAAAAAATAATTGGGTACTCTAAATTTTTTTTAAAAATAGTTCTATAGGTAGAGAAGTGAAATGCCAGTTAAATTCTAATGTTTAGTAGACATTCAAAAATGCCTACTGATATATAATGGGAGCGAGCTGATTTTGAAACACCCAGTACAGGTGCATTGTGCACAGCCCATTGGACCGAAGAAATCGCACTCCAGTTCATCACCAAGTGGTCCACAAATCATTAGCATCCAACGTCACTACTCATTTTATAAATAATAGATGCAGGACAACTACCTTTAGGATATAATGACACCTGGCTTTGGGAGGTCACACAATATTATGTGGTACAATGTACATTGTGTCAATACACACTGATTCTCTTCCTAAGGCCCCATTTTCCATCTATCAGCTGTCAACCATTCAAAAGAAATTAATCTTTGGACCTTTTTCTTGCAAAAAAAACCTGTACTTCAGTTGTTATTGACGTATACATTTCCTGAGTACTTTCATGATATTTTGTATAATGCTTCACTGCAGCCTGCACTGGCCCAGTAAATATATTCTAATGTATACAGAAGATCTGTGTAAATGTGAAGGTTCGTTAAAGGCACTCACCTTAAAACAAGGTCTGTGGGAGTGATTCACCAGCAAGTTTTTAATCATACATAGTATTTAATACCTACACCTATAGTGTTAAACACTATAAACTTTTAATTGTACACTCTTCTACACTTAAGCTATCAGTTAAAGCACAATGTCCACCATTCATAACCGTATGCCTCTGCTGGAGCAACAGATAGAAGCTATGACTTATTTTCTTTGAGATCCTGGAGATAAAGTGATGATGCCTGCAGAATATTACAATTAATTAGTTTACTTTGAAGGTAAAATGGAGTCTGGGACAGGCAGGAAAACCAGACTATGTATTAAAGTGTTTGTAGTGGAGCTTGTACAACAGGAAGTATGTTGGTGGCTACATGCTGTGGGGTGGTGAGAATTAAATTGCATTTGTCAGAAGTCGCCCTTCTTCCTGCGTCAGTCCTCTCCACTGGTTATTTTTAAGTCAGACTTGATTTATGACTTAATTCCAACAGTGATTTTTCTTAAATTATCAGGGTGATCATGAATCAGCGATGTTGGCATTGTATGGGATTAAGGCTGAACAGAATAACTGATAATCGAGAATGTGACACTGTGATGTTTTTTCTTGCAATTAGGTGGAGCCTTTTATTACACATAAGCCCCACCAAAAATGCAGATGCAGATGAATTACCCTCGACACTCTTTTCCCCCCTCCCCCACCAAACATGTCAAATACTCTGGTAATGTGTGGAACGTATTAAATCGTCACAATAAAACAGTAAAATGAAATTAAAGAATGACTTTGAAAATAAAGTGTCTCCTGACATTTATTTTCTTCAGAATGTGTGAGCTGAGTATTGTAGCATTGCTGCCTTATTTTGGTATTAGTTTGTGCACTCTGCTGTTGACTATCCTCTTGAATCCAAGTTCAAGGTTGTTGCAATTATGAATGAGGTTTATAAGATTGCTATATTTTAGGACTGCAACTTTAAATTTAAGATAAAATGAACGGGATCACGTGACCTATTCTGCATCAGGAAGCAGGGCAGATAGTCGGGTTGGACAATCCACTGCCTGGACCAGCTAATGACCAATTTGACCAGGCCCAAGAGCAGGCATGCAAGGAGGTCCTCCTCTCTCCACACTGGTTACATCTTGATTTTATACCCAAACCTGTCTACCTAGTTCATAGAATCATAGAGCAGAATTAAACCATTTGGACCATCTTGCCTATGTCACCTATTTGAAAGAGGGTGGCATCCGGGTTCAGTTCCAAGCTTGGGTAACTATCTGTGTGGAGTTTGCATGTTCTCTCCCTGTCTGTGGGGCTTTCCTCCAGGTGTTCCGGTTTCCTCCCACAGTCCAAATGCAGGTTAGATGGATCAGCCACAATCGAGGTGGAAGTGCTGGTAGAGGGGTGGGCGAACGTCGGTGCAGACCCGATGGGTCGAATGGCCTCCTTCGTAGGGATTCTATGAATTATTCAATTGGTGTCTCTCCCATAGTTCTGAAAAACTATGTGCCACATTCCTTTTTGAAACTCACCAGTCCATCTGCTTCCACCATCCTTTCAGACAAAGCATTGCTGGTCATAACAAGTCATTTCATTAAAAAAAACACTTTTTCTTAATCTCTTTTTCCAATTATCTTGAACCTGTAAAAACACAAAATATTGCAGTTGCTGCAAATACTCAACAGATCTAACAGCATCTGTCAAGCGAGGAATACAGGCCAACAGTTCAGCTAGATGACCTTTCCTCAGACCTGGATTGACATGTTAACTGACATGTTTCTCTCTCCTCAGATGCTACCAGCCCCACTGACCATTTCAAGCATCTTCAGTTTTTATCTTAAACCAGTGCCCTCTGGTTACTCACCTTGCCAGTGGAAATATTTTTTTCCTTTCTATTTTTTTGTCACAACCCTTCATAATTTTGAAAACTGTATTAAATCTCCCCTTAACTTTATAATAATAATTTTCATTATTGTCATAAATAGTCTTGGATTAACACTGCAGTGAAGTTACTGTGAAAATCCCCCAGTCGCCACACTCTGGCGCCAGTTCGGGTACACTGAGGGAGAATTCAGAATGTCCAATTCACCTAACAAGCACGTCTTTCGGGACTTGTGGGAGGAAACCGGAGCACCCAGAGTAAACCCACACAGACACAGGGAGAAAGTACAGACTCCACACAGATAGTGACCCAAGCCGGGAATCGAACCTGGGACCCTGCCGCTGTGAAGCAACAATGTTAACCATAGTGTCGCTGCCTGTTGTAGGGAGAATTATCTCTGTTTCTCTAGCCTCTCCACATAACGTCATTGCATGAGGATGTTAATCATGAGAAGAAAACAAAGGAGTTCAGAAATAACATCCAGGCTCCATGTGCTATCTATGGACACAATCCAAGATTTTGATGTCCTTCATAGCAAACTGCCTTTTTTGTTGTATTGCTCTGCATCACATGACCAGGAAGAGCTTGCATTTACTCGATAATATGTAGGCCAGGCTTGTAGCAGTGCCTGCTGATAGATCATAGAATATACAGTGCAGAAGGAGGCCATTCGGCCCATCGAGTCTGCACCAACCCACTTAAGCCCTCACTTCCACCCTATCCCCGTAACCCAATAACCTCTCCTAATCTTTATTGGTCACTAAGGATAATTTATCATGGCCAATCCACCTAACCTGCACATCTTTGGACTGTGGGAGGAAACCGGAGCACCCGGAGGAAACCCACGCAGACACGGGGGGAACGTGCAGACTCCGCACAGACAATGACCCAAGCCGGGAATCGAACCTGGGACCCTGGCGCTGTGAAGCCACTTGTGCTACCATGCTGCCCAGGAACAAGCCTGCCATTGAAAAAAGTAAGATTTTCTCTCATGGAGCAGCACATTTAAAATAACATATTTATGTCTGATGTAAGGACAATGCAGCCTCTCCGACTCACTCTCATGTCATTCCATTTCTATACATTAGTTTGAACACACAATACCTGGCCTTTGTAATTACACTCTATCTAGTGAACAACATTTCACAATTCCCAGTAATTGAGTTTGTCTATTTGCACTATGCACACGAAAATATAGGAAGAAAAAACTGCACATATGCACCAAACTGATCTAATTAAACAATAGAAAATGTGATTTTCTGTTCTTTGGACACTGTGTCATGTTCGTTGTGGCCAAGACATCTGGTATGATGGTGACAAGCACTACTATATCATTACCTCTAATTACAGAAAAGCTTCCAAATTAGCAATTAACGCTTATTTCTTTGACAGGAGTAGCTGCAAAGCATTATTTTTTGACATGTGGCCCTTCCTGTTGTTCATGGGTAACTAAGATCTATTAGGAGCTGAGTATCTAAACTATTCCTTATGCTATGTTTCTTCAGAGCTGTGTTGGCTATTCTGAAAAGTTTAAAGATATGGTGTCATTATGAAAATACATTCACTGAAATAGAAGAGTGTGGGGCAGCACGGTGGCGCAGTGGTAGCACTGCGGTTTCACGGAGCCGACGTCCCAGGCTCGATTCCGGTTCTGGGTCTCTGTCCGTGTGGAGTTTGCATATTCTCTCCGTGTTTGCGTGGGTTTCTCCCCCACAACCCAAAGATGTACAAGGTAGGTGGATTGGTCACTGTTTCCATCAGCCACGCTAAATTGCCCCTTAATTGGAAAAAATGATTTGGGTACTCTAAATTTAAAAAAAAAAAGAAATAGAAGAGTTTTTTAAATTAATTCGAATTTTGTGAGGATGTAACTAGTAGGGTGGATACTGGGGAACAAGTCGATGTAGTGTATTTTGATGTTCAAAAAGCATTTGATAAGGTGCCGCACAAGAAGGCTTCTGGGAATTGGGGGTAATGTATTAGCATGGATTGAGGATTGGTTAACAGACCAAAAACGCAGTAGAAATAAATCGGTCTTTTGCAGATTGACAGTCTGTAACTAATGATGTACCACAAGATGCTTGGGCCCCAGCTGTTTACAATCTGCATCAATGACTTAGATGAAGGACATGAGTCTAATGTATCCAAGTTTCTCAATGAAATAAATTTAGGTGGGAATATGGACTATAAGGATAGTATTAGATCTGAAGAGAGGTTGGGCAGCACGGTAGCCTGGTGGTTAGCACAATTGCTTCACAGCTCCAGGGTCCCAGGTTTGATTCCCCGCTGGGTCACTGTCTGTGCGGAGTTTGCACGTTCTCCCCGTGTCTGCGTGGGTTTCCTCCGGATGCTCCGGTTTCCTTCCACAGGCCAAAGATGTGCAGGTTAGGTGGATTGGCCATGCTAAATTGCCCTTAGTGTCCAAAATTGCCCTTAGTGCTGGGTGGGGTTACTGGGTTATGGGGATTGGGTGGAGGTGTGGACTTGGGTAGGGTGCTCTTTCCAAGAGCCGGTGCAGACTCGATGGGCCGAATGGCCTCCTTCTGCACTGTAAATTCTATGTAATCAATTCTCCTATAAAGTTGCTGGAAAAAGTAACAAGCCTGAGGATTGGGAGAAGTTCATTGTTCAGCAAAGGAGGACAAAGAGATTTGATTGAGGGGAAATATAGAGTACGAGAGTAAACTTACAAGTAACATACAAGCAGACTGCAAAAGCTTCTGTAAGTACATACATAGAAAAAGATTACTGAAGACAAATGTAGGTCCCTTACAGTCCAAAACAGGAGAATTTATAACCGAGAACAAGGAAATGGCAGAGCAATTCAACAACGACTTGTAGTTCTGTCTTTACAGAGGAAGACACAACTAAATTCCTGGAAATACTAAGGAATCAAGGGTCTAGTGAGAAGGAGGAATTGGAGGGACTTAGTATTACTAGCAAAATTGTGTTGGAGAAATTAATGGGACTGAAAACCAATAAAAACCCCAAGGTCTGATAATCTAAATTCCAGGATACTATTTATTTTTTTAAATTTCCAATTAAGGGGCAATTTAGTGTGGCCAATCACCTACCCTGCACACCTTTGGGTTGTGGGGGTGAGACCCATGCAGTCACTGGGAGAATGTGCTAACTCCACACGGACAGTGATCTGGGGCTGGGATCGTACCCGGATCCTTGGCGCCAGCACGCGCTAGCGTGTCGCCCCCCCCCCCCCCCCCCCAATCCTCTTGATACAAAAGGAGCTGGTGGTCATGGAAATAGTTGGTTGTCATCTTCCAAACGTCTGTAGATTCTGGCACAGTCCCAGCAGATTGGAGGGTGGCAAATATAACCCCGCTATTTAAAAAAGGAGGACGGGAGGGAAAAAACGGGGAATTGCAGACTGTTTTGCCTAACATCAGTAGTAGGGAATATCTTAGAGTCTATTATAAAGGATGTCATAATTCGAAACTTAGAAAATATCAACAGGATTAGACAAAGTCAGCATGGATTTACGAAAAGGAAATCATGTTTGACAAACCCATTGGAGTTTTTTGAAGATGTAACTGGTAGAATAGATAAGGGAGAACCAGTAGATGTGGTGTATTTATATTTTGAGAAAGTCCCACGTAAGAGGTTAGTGTGCAAAATTGAAGCATATGGGATTTGGTGTAATATATTGGCATATATTGAGAATTGGTTAGCAGACAGTAAACAGAGTAGGAGTAATTGGGTCTGTTTCGAAGTGGCAGGCAGTAACTAGGGGGGTCCCGCAGGGATCAGTGCTTGAGCCCAACTGTTCACAATATACATCAATGATTTGGATGAGGAAACCAAAAGTAATATCTCCTAAGAGGCTGCAAGGTGATTTAGATAAGTTAAGTGAGTGGGAAAATACATAGCAGATACATTATAACATGAATAAATGTGAAGTTATCCACATGACACAGAAGCAGAATGGCAGAGTATTATTTAAATGGTGATAGATTGGGAAATGTTGACAATAGACTACTATACTAGTCACTAGAATAGTAAACAGGATTTTTAAAAAATGGTGAAGTACTGAGCAATGTTAGTATTCAGAGGAACCTTGTACACAAATCGCAGAAAATCAACCTGTAGGCATAGCAAGCAATTAGGAAAGCATATGGTATGTTAGCCTATATTACAAAGGAATTGGAGTACAAGAATAAAGATCTTACTAAAATTATATATTGACACCTAGAGTACTACGTACAGTTTCTGTCATCTTCTCTAATTAAGGACTAGGCCTCGAGATAGTGCAATAAAGGTGCACTGGACTGATTCCTGGGATGAAAGGACTTTACTGTGAGGAGAAATTAAGTCGACCATGCCTGTATTCCCTTGAGCTTAAAAGAATGGGTGGTAATTCTTAAGGGTCTTAGCAGGGTGGATACTGGAGGTTGCTTCCACTGACTGGAGCTCTAGAACATGGGGTTGTGCATTTGGCACTGATGGAGTTTAGAAGACTAAGAGGTGACTTGATTGAAGCATGTAGGATTCTGAGGGTCTTGACAGGGTGGATGTGATGAGGATGTTTTCTCTCGTGGCAGAATCTAGAACGAGGGGTCACTGTTTACAAATCACGAGTCTCCTACTTAAAATGAGGCAAATTTAATTCAGAGGGTTTGAGAGTCTTTGGAAAGATGTGTGAATTTGGAACCCGTTGCTGCAGAGGGCTGAGGTTCAGTTGTTGAATCTATTCAATTTAGAGATGTCTGATTTTTGGATACTTGAGGGGTGTGGGGACAGATGGAATAATGCATTTCAGTAGATTTAAATCAATCAATTCTATGTTTCTAAACAAAAATGTGCGGCAAAAAACTTTTGTGTGCGACAAAGATTTGAGATAATGTGTGGAAATCCAGGATTCTTTGTAAGGTCTAGTGTTCGCTTTTGGCATTCAGTAAACTGCAGCCTCCTTCTGGACATTGCCCCTATTTATCAGTTGCAGGTCCGTTATACTGGAGTTTTGTTGTGGCATAAATATCTTCTCCAAAATTACAAAGTTCAAATTAATGGTGTAAAAATATTCGGTGACCTATTGATCAAATTGTAGTTTAAATTTGACACCAGGGCCCAAATCATCTTCTGACTCTGGAAAGGGACTTGCAAACTGCATATGCGTCCCATGTGTGTCTTCACAAACCCTTTATGCCTTTTCACTTTTCACATTGGGGGTTGCACTCACAGTGCAGTTTGCAAGCTGCACTCGAGTGCATGAGGAGTGTGGGTGCAGATGTAGGTAAGTTAGAAGGTGCACTTTGGCCCACCAACACAGTATCCCAACTTTCAACAGTGATTAAAGGCTCCCTGAATCTCCTGAGGAAATTTGATTTTCGATCCCGATTTAAAATTGGGAACCTGACTATGTATTCTCTAAGTCTGAATAAATATTGTAGACCTCCAATTAACACAGATAATTTATTTAGAGGGCTCGTTCTGTTTCCAGAGCTCAATTAGATGTAATACAGTCAAGAGGTATCACCAGTGAAGCTAAGGTAAGCTGCCTATGCTGACCTGTCTCTTTGTGCTTCTGCTCACTAGCCCTGTGCTTCTGAAAGAGGCGGATCCTACTTTGGGCTGAACCCTTTATACCTGTCTCTGATGCTGCCCTCTAGTGATGCTGTGGCTTTTACATCTGTGCTGTAGTCCCTGGCGTATGTGCAGATGTACAGATCACTACATCCCCCCCCCCCCCCCCCCTTTTATTTGACATGTTTTCTAGACTGGCCTCAAGAAAACTGTACATAACAAATGGTGAGAATGTGGAAATCTTCACACTGTGAAAATGATAAAAGTAATACAGAAACAATTAACTGTATTATGAGTCCATCGTGAGAAATGTCCATATTCGCCTTGTGCGTGTGTTGAAGTGTTGTTACAAATCTAGCCGGTCGGGTGCCTTACTGCTTCTGCTGGAGCGACTTAACAGTGGTAGTAGGGACGATGGTTTGATGACTTCAAGGGTACTGTCTGGCGTTGTGTGGCGAGGAACGTCCTGTGGACAAATGGACTTGGTCAAGTCCAGTGTGGGAAACACTGGGGTTGTAGGTCGAATCTCTAACAGATCCCGGCTGTTACGGCGAAAAAGTACTCCCGCTGACTGTTTGACAATGTAGGACCGCGGTGCCTTCTGCCTGATCACCGTGGCTGGCTCAGACCATCCGCCTTCTGGGTCCCTGATTCTGACGATGTCGCCTACTGTCAGTGGCTTGAGTGGGATCACTTGTTGATCGTAGTATTGTTTTTGTTTGGACCGTAGTGCCCGCATTTTGTCGAGGACCAGAGCATTGTCGTGGTCTTGGAATTTTATCGCCGGTAGGGTTGTCCAGATGTCTCTGCTGAAGAGCATCTGTGCTGGCGACAGTCCTGAGCTCAATGGGGTTGCTCAGTAGGATAACAGCGCTAGGTTGATCGTAGTATTGTTTTTGTTTGGACCGTAGTGCCCGCATTTTGTCGAGGACCAGAGCATTGTCGTGGTCTTGGAATTTTATCGCCGGTAGGGTTGTCCAGATGTCTCTGCTGAAGAGCATCTGTGCTGGCGACAGTCCTGAGCTCAATGGGGTTGCTCAGTAGGATAACAGCGCTAGGTCCGAGCGTGAATCTGTTCCCTTGCTAATGAGTCGTTTAACGATGTGGACACCTTTTTCCACTTTCCCATTTGGCTGTGGGAAGCGTGGACTGGATGTTACCTGCCGAAAGCTGTAGCTGGCTGAGAACTCTTTCCATTCCCAGCTCGCGAAGCAGGGACCATTATCCGACATCACCACGCGCAGGATTCCATGTCGCGAGAATGTCTCCTGGCACGCCTTGATGACAGACGAAGACGTGAGATCAGGGAGTTTCAGTACCTCCGGATAGTTTGAGTAATAGTCCGTGATCAGGACGTAATCACGCCCTGCGGCATGAAATAGGTCAATGCCCACTTTTGTCCACGGCGTCATTGTGAGTTTGTGTTGCTGCAGTGGTTCTTTGCACTATGCGGGTTGATGTCTTTGCCAGATGTCACATGTCATGACCATGTCCGTTATGTCTTGATTCATGCCGGGCCAGTACACAGCCTGTCATGCTCGCCTTTTGCATTTCTCAATTCCTAGGTGGCCTTCATGAATCTTACGTAGCATCTCGGCGCGGAGAGTGGCCGGAATCACAATCTGCGCATTGCATAGCAGCAGGCCGTCAACTTCAATCAGTTCTGACTTGACATTCTGAAATTGTGGACATTGTCCTCTCGTCCAACCGTGCTGGAGTAGGTGCAACACTCTTCGTAAGGTTGTGTCTTTCTGCGTCTCCTGTCGGATTAGGCGAAGCTTCTCATCCGAAGCAGGCAAATTCTCCATGCATAACTGTGTTTGGGCCTCGATTTCTCTGACGGGGGCAGGTGGTGCGCTGTCAGTGCCAATTGATCGGGACAGTGCGTCGGCAATGGCAAGGTCTCTTCCCGGGGTGTATACTAGGGTGAAATCATACCTTCGCAGCTTCATCATGATGCGCTGCAGACGAGATGTCATGTCATTCAGATCCTTGTCTACGATATGGACCAACGGTCTGTGGTCTGTTTCCACTATGAACGTGGGCAGGCTGTACACGTAGTCGTGGAACTTCAGCATCCCAGTGAGGAGTCCGAGACATTCTTTCTCGATTTGTACATATCTGCACTCAGTTGCAGTCATGGCCCTGGACGTGTATGCCAGTGGGACCCAGTCAGACTGGTCGTCCTGTTGGAGGAGAACGGTGCCAATCCCGTCCTGGCTGGCGTCAGTGGAGATCTTGATAGGTCTGGTTGCATCAAAAAAAGCAAGGGTCGGTGCCCTCGTCAGTTGCTGTTTGAGATCCACCCATTCATTCTGGTGATGTTGTGTCCACTCAAACTCGGTGGTCTTTCGTAGGAGATTGCGTAAAGCTGCTGTCCGTGCAGACAGGTTTGGGATGAACCTGCCGAGGAAATTGACAAAGCCCAGAAATCGTAGCACCGCCTTCTTGTCGTGTGGCGTCTTCATGGTCCATATCGCAGCGATTTCCGCCTCATCAGGGCTGACGCCCTGAGATGATATGGTATCATCCAAAAAGGTTACCGACTCCTGCGCAAATGTGCCTTTTGCCTGGTTCAGTTTCAAACCGTATTTATGAATCCTCTGAAACACCTTCAGACAACAGTGGCGTTCTTCAGTGGTGGACCATATGATGATGTCATCCACATAGACTCTGACACCCTCGATGCCGAAGGGCATGCGATTGAAGCAGAAACGTCCAAATGGCGTATTGAACGTACACAGTAATCTGCTTGAGTCATCGAGCTGTATCTGCCAAAACCCCTGCGAGGTGTCGGGTTTAGTGAAGATACGAGCATTCGCCATCTCGGATGTGATCTCTTCACGCTTGGGGATGGGGTAGTGTTCCCAGCGAATGTTCTGGTTCAGGTCC
Organism: Scyliorhinus torazame; assembly: GCF_047496885.1. Taxonomy (NCBI): domain Eukaryota; kingdom Metazoa; phylum Chordata; class Chondrichthyes; order Carcharhiniformes; family Scyliorhinidae; genus Scyliorhinus; species Scyliorhinus torazame. The sequence goes on along the minus strand of NC_092722.1, from coordinate 172,634,179 downwards.
TTCGGATCTATACATATGCGAAGATCTCCAGTAGGTTTCTTAACACAGACAATAGAGCTGACCCAGTCAGTCGGCTGCGTAACTTGCGATATTACACCTTGTGACTGCAGTCTGTCGAATTCCGCTTTCAACTTCTCCCGCAGTGGAGCTGGAACCCTCCTGGGCGGCTGAATGACGGGTTTGGCATCTGTTTTCAGCATGATTTTGTATTGGAAGGGTAGGTTGCCCATGCCTTTAAATATGTTGGGGTATTCTTGTAGCATGCTGTGGATTTTAGCTTCCAGGCTTGATGGATCCTGGGTGTGCATGTAGATGAGTTGTACCTGCCGCAAGTCTTTGCAGGCCTCAGCGCCTAACAGTGATGATTTATTGTTGTCTACAATCTCGAATCGTAGCTGCTTGCGTATCGTCTTGTTGTCCACCCGGAAATGGCATGATCCCTTTGAGGCAATCTTATTGCTGTTGTAGTCCTTCAGCCGACATGCAGCAGGTATTATTTCATGGTCGCCTCGAATCGAATGGAGATCCTTGTTAGTGAGGACGTTAGCTGAGGCCCCAGTGTCAAGCTTGAAGACTAATGGAAAGTTGTTGACTTGCACAGTCGCAGTCCACTCACTGCTGGAATCAATGCTGTTGACCGGGTGAGGCGTGGCGATTGTTGCGCCAGGCTCCTCAATTGTCTCGATCGTGTCCACGACAAGTGAGTTGTCTCAAGCGAGGTTGCCCTCGTCTGAGGAATACCCATTGTTTTTTTTGTGCTCCGTTGAGTCTATGCTTTTTACATTGAAGTTCATGTGTTTCTGTCTTGTGGTCTTCATTTGCAGTGCAGCTCTGCACAGAGGCAAAGTGGTTGTATTTGCCACACTTTAAACATTGTTTGCCAGAAACTGGACATTTCCCTTTTAAGTGGGTGTGACCGCAGCAGGGACACGTCATGACGCTGTCCTTCCACACTCGCGCATGCGCAGTGGGCCTTTCTTTCGTGTCGAATCTTTGGGAGAACTGCGCATGCGTGTGGCCTGCATCCAGGTTCACGTACGTGGGATTGCCGCTAGCGGAGCGCCTTCTGGAAGCCTGGGCCACCATTTTGACAGGCTTGACCTCGTGGTGAAGGCCTTGGTCCCGGTAAGTAAATTCCTCATACTCTTCTTTACTTTTTTCATGAGTAGACCATCTTTGCATGGCTGTTTCTAGGGTTAGGTCTTTTCGTTTTAATAAAGATTTTCTGAGTCCCTCATCAGATATGCCATCGACTGTCTGGTAATTGATGAGGGAGCCGCGGAGGTTTTCAAAGTTGCAGGATTGAACTAGTAATTTTAAATCCGTCACAAAACTGCTGAAAGTTTCTCCCGGTTTTTGCAAACGCCTGGTGAACTTGAATCTTTCAAATATCTCATTGACTTCAGATTGACAGTGGGTTTCAAATTTTTGATGATTATTTCCAGTTTGCCCTTGTCCTCACCTTCCAGGTAGGTAAAGGAATTATATATTTCTAATGCCTGCGGCTATCTTCCTGGCATCAGATGCTGAGGTCAGATCCTTAGTTTCTAGATATAGATTGAACTGTTGTATAAAAAGTTTCCAATTGGAATGCATATTACCAGTGGTCTTGAGCAGGCTTGGATTGGGTCCAGGGTGCCGATTGGTATCCGAAGGGTCCGAGTGCTGCGAGGCCTTCCTTGGTCGAATGTCTGGTTTAAGTTCTCTTCTCTTGGTGTCTAGCTAGCTTGCTGAAATCACTCTTGGTACCATATGTTATTCTCTAAGTCTCAATAAAGATTGTAGACTTCCAGTTAACATCGATACTTTATTCAGAGGGTTCGTTCTGTTTCCAGAGCTCAACTAGATGTAATACAGTCAAGCGGGATCACCAGTGAAGCTAAGGTAAACTGCCTATGCTGAGCTGTCTCTGTCTACTGCTGCTCACTAGTCCTGTGCTTCTAAAAGAAGCGGATCCTCCCTTGGGTCGGACCCTTTATACCCATCTTCGATGCTGCCCTCTAGTGATGCTGTGGCTGTTACATCTGTGCTGTAGTCCCTGGTGTATGTGCAGATGTACAGATCACTACACTGACCACAGTGTAACACTAGGCAGTCTTTACACGCAATATTCCCAGAGGATAATGGCACAGGGTTGAGAATGTGGAGGTAAATTGGAATTCCTCAAAAAAAAAAAGTGGCCGTTTGCTGACCCAAACCCACCCCGATGAAGATTTAACCCAGACATTTTATAGAATCATAGATTTTATAGTATTAGTACACTGCTTTCAATACCTACATTTGTGGCTTTTTATGTTGAATATCCATACTGTTCATGTTAATAATCCCTGAGCCATTGCCACACCCTGACCCACATGCACATTTGTTTTCTCCTCTGCTGACAGCGGTGTTAGAGCCTGGATTAGTGGCTATTTGCAGACCCCCCCCGGTACTTCATCCAAATGTACATTTCCCCTGTGAGAGTGAATAGGATCATTGGTCATTTTTTATTGATCAACCCATCCACTTACATTCTTCTTTCCATCTGTCTGAAAAAACATTTAAATGTTGCATGAACATGTTTGTTTATACTTGCTGCAATTGCCTTCCCTGTTTACTCAGCTCTGTTGCTATCTTGATGCCTGATTCTCCTTCGCTCTAAATACCTAATTTTTAACCTGTGCGCCCTGATATTTCAACCCTTGCCAGAGGCATTAATTTACCCAGATGACTTTGGAAAATTACACTTAGAATCTTGAAAACGTCAATTCAATCGCTTCAAAGTCTCCTTTGACAAATAAAACGCATTCTATTTTCTTAGCCTTTCCGCAAAAGTTAATGTTCTCGATACCAAGTCATTGTGGTTGTTTATCTATTTTGAGGATGTTTTGATAATTTTTCCATAAAAATCATTTGGGGGAAAAAAAAAGTATTTTTTAATGCTGACTATTTAAAACTAGTGTGCGTTCTTATGAGTTAGAAATACATCTAGACAAAGGTTGGATAATGTGCTAAATAGAAATCAAAAATAGTTTGCACCCATACAATCAAAAGCCCTTTCATCTCTGTCTCTGAACAGAGATATAAAGAGAGAAAGTGGGTTTTTTCAAAAAAGCCAGAAGGCAGCCAAGTCAGATTTTGATGAAGAAAAATTTGTAGCTATTATTCTGAGGCAGGTTTGAAGTCTAAAATGTTGCAGGAACAATTAGAAAACCTTATCTTTAAGTCAAGTAAGGCCGATGTGGGTTGTGTGTGTGTAGTTTTATTATCTGCAGATAAGTTCATTGATTATACTGAATAAATCTGCTGACTATTGCTCTGTATGTTCATTGTAATGTCAAATGCAACCGTGTAATGATTTGTGCCAAACCACCTGAGTTCACTTTCCGAGAGATTGAAGAAATAAATATTTAAGTCATTAGGGCAGCACGGTAGCATTGTGGATAGCACAATTGCTTCACAGCTCCAGAGTCCCAGGTTCGATTCCAGCTTGGGCCACTGTCTGTGCGGAATTTGCACATCCTCCCCGTGTGTGCGTGGGTTTCCTCCGGGTGCTCCGGTTTCCTCCCACAGTCCAAAGATATGCAGGTTAGGTGGATTGGCCATGATAAATTGCCCTTAGTGTCCAAAATTGCCCTTAGTGCTGGGTGGGGTTACTGGGTTATGGGGATAGGGTGGCGGTGTGGACCTTGGGTAGGGTGCTCTTTCCAAGAGCCGGTGCAGATGCGATGGGCCGAATGGCCTCCTTCTGCACTGTAAATTCTATGAAAAAAAAAAAATTGTGGATGCTCAGTCATTGAGTATATTCAATTCTGAGATCAACCGTGCTATCGGATTTACTGGGGTAGAATAGAGAGCACTTTACATTGCTGTAAACCAGCCTTAATTCGGATACTGGGAGGCCTGAATGAAAAATTATAATTCCCCAGCACTTGTATTCCTTACCTTGATCATCACAAAATTGAATAAAAATGGGTTTTTAATCCTTTAAGAATTATGTAGTTTTACCGTCACAAAAACGGAGAGAACAATGGGGAAGAATGATTTTGATTGTTATATATAGTAACATATTCAAAAATATGTTAGTAACACATTCAAAAATAGCATGTCCACATTACAATTCTTCTCAAAATAAGTAAAGAAATGTCCTATAGTTTGTACAATTTGTACAATTCTAGTTTATAGTTTATAGTAATCAGCATTGTAAACATTTATGACTTTTTGGCTTGCTTGTCTGATTAAAAATGAGTGCTTTAAATGTTGGATGCCAAGCTTGGATAATGGTGTTGATGTGCAGAGGGATCCCTTGTATTAGTTCAAGAGGGCACCTTGTATCTCTTTCTTAATTGTGTCAAGTCACTACCAACCTCCAAAAGAACAGTAATATCTCAAAGCTAATTATACGTTTCTGTTTGACTATGTTGGTTGATTTCAAATTCCCAGTAATCTAATCCTTAAAGCTTTTTCTTCAGTGGAAGAAAATTATTGCTCATGTTGCCACTAGCTATCTTGGCGATTTGCCAATAACATTTTCTTGACCTTTTGATTAAGTTGGTGAACAAATTGAGGGTTAGCAAAAACAGAAGAAAAGATTTCTATCTGTTGCAACTTTGGTTCTTTGGATTTTTCTAAGTTCAGGCAGTGTTGCAAAAGAGATTTCCTGGGAAATAATGATAATTAAGTACTGGGGCAAAATGTCTTTATTGGGTATTGTATAATCCTTCTCCATAAGATTGCAGCTGTTGAAAGGTCATTGGTAATTAAATAATACAGCTTTCATTAAGCTCTATGATTCAAATGCCACAACTTTAAAAAACAATTTAATTTGTTTTCAAGTTTGCAACATCTTGCACCTAACAACGTTGACATGCAGGGCAATGGATTTCACTTTGCATTGATTCAGATTAAAAGTACTCTGATTCTTTGGTTTAGATCTGTTCAAGTGCAGTCAGTTGACATCAGTCATGTAGTTTAGTATCATCAGCAAACTTCTGAACAGGAATCCTCAAGTGCTCATGGGCGAAATTCTCCGTAATCGGCGTGATGTCCGCCAACCGGCGCCAAAAACGCGCAAATCAGTCCGGCATCGCACTGCCCCAAAGGTGCGGAATCCTCCGCATCTTGGGGGGCCGAGCCCTAACCTTGAGGGGCTAGGCCCGAGCCGGACTGATTTCTGCCCTGCCAGCTGGCGGGAAAGGCCTTTGGTGCCCCGCCAGCTGGCGCGGAATTGACATTGCCAGACGGCACATGCGCGGGAGCGTCAGCGGCTGCTCACGGCATCCCCGCGCATGCGCAGTGGCGGGAGTCTCTTCCGCCTCCGCCATGGTGGAGACCGTAGCGAAGGCGGAAGGAAAAGAGTGCCCCCATGGCACAGGCCCGCCCGCGGATCAGTGGGCCCCAATCGCGGGCCAGGCCACCGTGGGAGCACCCCCCAGGGACAGATCGCCCCCCCAGGACCCCGGAGCCCACCCGCGCCGCCTTGTCCCGCCGGTAAGAGGTGGTTTAATCCACGCCGGCGGGACAGGCATTCTAGCAGCGGGACTTCGGCCGGGGGGGGGGGGGGGGCGCCAACTGGCGCGGCGCGATTCCTGCCCCCAGCCGAATATCCGGTGCCGGAGAATTCGGCAACCAGCGGGGGCGGGATTCACGCCAGCCCCCGGCGATTCTCCGACCCGGCGGGGGGGTCGGAGAATCTCACCCCAGGTGTTGGTTGCTCTCAAGTAATCTGTGGTGCATCGAATTGCCAAGATGGCCAGTAGCTAACTACCTCTAGCCCAATTCTTTGATGGGAACCGGTCTAAATCGGTGTTTTCCAAACCTTTTTCCCCGGGACTAACTTTTACCAACCGGACAACCAGGACCCATGACGGCCAACCTTCCCAACCCATCGTTTTCGCTTACATTTGACCTGACTGGTAAGCCTGCTTGGCCCTCACGATCTCACTTGCTTTTGTCATTCAGTGTTACATTTCTGCTAAGGATTTAAGCTGATGATTTAATTCTCACTGGATCCTTTGAAAAAATTTAAAGTTTTGGTCTTCAAATGCCTCTTAAGTTTTGAGGGTGTTAAACTTTAATTTTCTAATCCTTTCCTGCATATAACACACAAGAACGTTGCATTGGTACAATTAACAAAACCATACCTCAAGAAATCATCTTCACGTTGCTTTGTTCCCTTAGTTTCTTCTTAGTAGGCTGTCCACCAAAGGCTCTGGACCTCTGTATACAGCTCCTACTAGCCCTGTTCGAAGCCAGGTGGACTGAAGCCTTGTAAACTCAGTTAACCGCTAAATGCCCCTGTAGGATCTCTTATTTTCTTCCAAAAATAAGGTACTTAGTCGGTTGCTAGAGGTGTCCAAAATACACTTTATTACTAAGAATTTACTTGATACACTTGCATAAGAACTGAATCAAAACTTAGATCAAATAATACATAAACTTGTCAGAATGCAGTGAAAAATCATTAAAATATTAACAAAAGGAAAAGAAAATACTTCAAAAATAAAAATAATTTCTACAGATGCTTCAAGAATTCCGGAAGGCTAGAATTCTTCTTTAAAAAAAATTAATCGTACAATCATATTCTTAAGGAAATCCTTATCTCCAGTTTAATCCCTTACTCATTTCTCATTGTTTTTTGTCCTCAGCTGAGACTCCCCGATTCGTTAAGAAAGGTGTTGATCATTCAACAGGTGATTAGTTAATTAGACATTAATCACTTAAGATTAATTAATATTTCCCTAACACAGTATAGTTTCCCATGTGCTTTCTCACGGTCTAAATATTTGCGTCATGACTAGTCTCTAACCTTACTATGTTACTAGATTGTTGCAATTCTGCTGAATGTGCTTTCATATTGTTTCTTTGTGAGGCTGATACAGCACATCCTTCAAAACATTGTTAGTATCTGTAGACATGACCTTAAGGGTTCAATAGCTCACGTATGTTTTATAACTTTGATTAAAATTTTTGCAGCCTAAGTATTTCCAAGAATCATTTTACTTTCCAATATATATTAAGTTGATTTCTTAAAGGACCCCAAACAATTAATAAATCACACAGCCCCATTTGCTCTCCAGGGCAAAATTAAACATGGCGAAGGGGATCAGACAGCCATAGCAGGACATTCACATGGGCTAGGCGGAAGTGCAGGAGCCAATATAACCAAGAACTTCCCACCGGGTGTGCAAATACCTCCGCCGCTTCAGTCTATGCAGGGAATCAGCACAGTTTCTGATCAAGATGCAGAGCTGTGAGCTGTGCTCCATGGACGAGGCCTGCTCCAACACGGCAGCTTCTGCAGGACATCCCAGCTCAGCCGACCTGTGGGCGAGGCCCACATCGCCCTTGGCACGGGGACGGGCTGGCTTCGTTAGCTCAGGAAAAGGGGTGGGTAGAACCCTGATGCCAGCAGAAAGATCCAGAGTGGAGCAGGAGTGGAGTGGCTCCTCTTGGCTATTTTAAACGTGCTGTCACTTGTAGGGTTCTGGACAGCCTTTTTCGAGGCAATGTCCAAGGTTGTGGGGTGAAAGTGGAACCGTGTCCGAGAGTGGCAATCTTTGGGGTATCGGAACAGCCAGAGTTACACATGTGGAAGAGGGCCAGTGCCCTAGCTTTCGCTTCCCTAATCGCACCTGCTCGGCTGGCGATCAGCAGCACCACCACAGCTGCAGACTGGCTGGCAGACCTGGTGGAATTTCTCCATCTGGAGAAGATTAGGTTCACCATCGAGGGTCGTAAAAAGCGTCCACAAAGCATGGGGGCAATTCGTCGGCCTGTTCCAAGACATGTCCAAAGCCAACAGCGACTAGAGAAAGAGGGAGAGACGGGAGAGAGCAGACAAGAACACATGCCACCAGGAGGTACAAAAAGGGAAGGAAGGAGGAAATGAGGAAGAAACTCAGGGGAAGCACAGGGAGAAACAAGGGGGGGGGAGCAGCGGCAGGAAGCCCCCCCCCCCCCCCCCCCCCCCTGCCCCGAGCCCACAAGGCCTGCAACAAAAAACACAGATGGAAAAAAGAGAACAGAAGCTCAACGAGAGAATACCCAGGGTGGAAGACCCCAAGGAGGGGTCAGAGAAGATCTATCAAGAAAAATGTACGTACATAAGAAACTGTATAAATTGTAAATATCAGGCACAAAGCTTCACTATGTTAAATTGAAAATGGCAATAAAAATATTTTTTTTAAAGTATAGAAAATGCACTGTCGTTCCCCCACTTGTGACAGGGCTGCTTGTGGGTTCGAAGTTCAAAGCTGGGTTGTCCTTGTCCATGTCAGAATCCAGCTCCTGATAGGTGATACAGTAGGTTTTCTGTTGCTTGACTTGAAGGGGCTGTGTGGTGGCACAGTGGTTAGCACTGCTGCCTCACAGCGCCAGGGACCCGGGTTCAATTCTGGCATTGGGTGACTGTTTGTATGGATGATGTGGAGATGCCGGCGTTGGACTGGGGTGAGCACAGTAAGACGTCTTACAACACCAGGTTAAAGTCCAACAGGTTTGTTTCGATATTACTAGCTTTCAGAGCGCTGCTCCTTCCTCACCTGAGGAAGGAGCAGCGCTCCGAAAGCTAGTGATATCGGAACAAACCTGTTGGACTTTAACCTGGTGTTGTAAGACTTCTTACTGTGTTTGTGTGGAGTTTGCACATTCTCCCCATGACTGTGTGGGTTTCCTCCGGGTGCTCCGGTTTCCTCCCATAATCCAAAGATGTGCGGGTTAGTTGGGGGAGTGGGCTGGGCAGGGTGCTCTTTCAGAGGATCTGGGCAGACTCAATGGGCCGAATGGCCTCCTTCTGCGTTGTAGGGAGTCTATGGTTCTACGGAAGGACTGTTCCAGATTCCTGACAACAATCTGCCGGCATCCTGTATCCTTTCAGCAGGTAATCCCCATCAGTTGGTGATCTTGTCCTGGCATTGTCCTTTTCCTTCACCGTGTCCTGATCACCTTCATCAGATGGGGCAGTCCGTGTAAAGTCCTCATCCCCTCTATTCAGAGCCATACTGCTGCTGCCGGAAGTCGAGGTCGACATTCTTAAAAGCCGGTCGCAGCCGTTGGGTGCTTCTCCCTTGATCAGCAAGGTCGCGATCAATCACTCCGCGACCCACCCCTAGGTTGCAAGCCACAGTTGGAAAACCTTAGTCTAAATAGGTACTTTTTAAGAAGATAACTTTTTCTCACAACAGAAAATTGCTCCCAATGAGTTCCTTCTAAATTCTTGAAAGAAAAGTACCCTCATTCAAGCTGATTATGAAAATCACTATCACTTACCTTTGTTGGATAATTCAGTTGGGGAATACGGTTATAATTTTACTTTCATCTGGTCCTTGTTCTAATTAAACTAAGGTCAAAATCATTTGATTGTTTAGTTTCTTGTGACCTTAAATTTCTCAAATCCTGCCAACTTTCAGTTTTCCATACTTAGTGAATATATACTGCAATTTATTTCTTGGCACTTGCAAAGGATCAGTCATATCTGCCATTTTCACTAACTGGTTGGAGCCTGTTTTTAAAAATTCATACAAGGGATGTGGGCATCGCTGACTAGGCCAGCATTTATTGCCCATCCCCTAATTGCCCTTAAATTGCACTGCTTGCTGCGCCATTTCGGAGGGCAGCGAAGAGTCAACCACGTTGCTGTGGGTTTGGAGTCACAGGTAGGCCCGACCAGGTAAGGATGGCAGATTTCCTTCCCTAGAGGACATTAGTGAACCTGATGGATTTTTACGACAATCGACAATGGTTTCATGGTCATCATTAGACTTAATTACATATGTTTGTTGAATTTGCCGTGGTGGGATTCACAGCGGTCCTCAGAGTATTACACTGGGTTTCTGGGTTACTAGTTTAGTGACAGTGCCACTGCCTCCCCCAACTCATTCTAGGAAATCATCATGCCACATTCTTCTGTTACCTTGCCTTTCTTATGAAAGGACTTTATTAGTCTTCATATGAAGTTCATTCTTTTATGTAGTTAGAATTGAAGTATTAATTATTCCAGGCAATTCTTTTGCTTTATAGTAGTAGAACAGGTTCCTAACTCACTGGAGATGGCAAGTGGAAAGCATGGGCTACTCTAGCCAGACAGAGTTTTACTCAAATGTTATCTGCAGAGCAGCTACTTGAATAAATTGTATGCTTCCACTCAGCATTTCCATCTTGATCTGATGGTACAGGAGGTGAGCACACCGATGCCGTTACTACCAAGCCGCCTTCAACAATTAAGCCTTCAGACATCCAGCTCCAGTTTCTGCACCATTTTGGTAATTGTGTGTGAACGTTCAAAGAATGGTCAGAATGTTAGTTTTATTATAAATGAGGGCCGGGGTTTTCTGGCCATTCTCATCGGCGGGATCTTCTGGTCAAGCCAATGGCGCTGTGGGGCGCAAAGAACCAGAAACCCCATTGACAGCATGGATCAGAATGGCCCGCAGCTGGCCAAAGGTGGGCTGCTCTGTGCCACTGCGAAACGCACTGTGGTGCGTGGCGGGCAATCACTCCCAAGGTCTTTCTCATTCTTTCAATGTAACTCAACATTCACTTGTGTCTCAGTATGAAATTTTGTTTGATGCTCCTGTGAAGCACCTTTACTATGCTAAAGGCATACTATAAATGCAAGCTGTACCTATATGTGTTCTTTTGTCATCCATACTGATGGTATTGTACTTTTGCCTCTGGGCCGAATGTCACTGGTGTTGGTGCAGAATGTGCTGGCGTACAACAGTGAGGAAAGCTTTCTGCGGAAACTCCACTGTGGAGCAAAGCTCTTAAAGTTGTGGATCCACAACATGGTGATCCCCACGCCTTCTTGGATGTGGATTATAAGCGACATTATAAGGAATGAAGAAAAACTCAACTGAAGAAGATAATGAAACATTTTACTGTTACGTGATTTATTTTTTTAAATTTAGAGTACCCAATTCATTTTTTCCAATTAAGGGACAATTTAGCGTGGCCAATCCACCTACTTTGCACATCTTTTGGGTTGTGGGGGTGAAACCCACCCAAACACTGGGAGAATGTGGAAACTCCATACGGACAGTGACCCAGAGCCGGTATCGAACCTGGGACCTCGGCGCGTGAGGCAGAAGGGCTAACCCACTGCGCCACCGTGCTGCCCCCTGTTAAGTGATTTTAAAGTCTTGTTTAAGAAAAGATATTTGCGCTTTATAATCAAGGTGCTTTTGATTAGCTCGGCAACAAGGAATAAGTTTAAAGAGGAAAATGTCACCGGTTCTGTGGGCTTTTCTCTGTACTTAGCTGCTTATGAAGTATTAATGGCTTTTTTGGGCTCTCAGGATAAATCCTTGTTTTCTGTACAGTTATACATCTGTTAACAGCACTGAAAATTTATGGTTATAATGTGTTTACCTACATTATTAGTCACTACAGATAAAATTAAACTCCCGTGGACTTATAGTCGGTTACTAGGTTTGCATAATACTTTCTTCCCATAACTCCTCCAAAGGCTTCTCATATATTCCAGGGTTAACATTTTCAAATAACCATTCCTGCTCTATTGTACAAAACCAATCATTCTGAAGAAAGTTTCTAAGCTTCTGTGCTCTCATTTCATATCCGCATTGTGTAACTTAGAACATTTTTATTCAAATACTAGAAAGTACGGTAATTTTTAAAAGTTGCTAAGTATCACTTGGTTGTTTTCCTCTTCCCTCTCCTCCCCCAATCATGTCAACATGTGCTGACTTACTGTCCTACATATAATAAAGATTCCAATCAATCCTGTGTCCTACCTTCTGCATAGTGTTGTTCATACTCGGAACATTGTTTTGCTCCTTTTTCTGTTATTTGCCCTTATCGTAGAAGCTTGGCTGCTTCCTTTGCTGCTTGTTAAATTATTGAAGATTACACTCGGACAACTTTCAGCCAAGAAATTTTGACCAAAGGAGACACATATTAGCTGCAATTTTGACACAGTTTTAATTGTATTTTGATTATCACTTTTTCACAGAATTGGATGATGACAAAACCTGTACATCGTTGATACCTAACTAGAGTTGCTTTATTAATTATTTTAATTCACCTGCAAGCATGCATTATTGACATAGTTTACAGTGGCAATGTGAAATATGGCATTCTGTTTTTTGTAAATTGATGGACAGTTCCTTAACATTTTGCAGCATTTAAATTGGTATTTAGTTTCTCTATATCAACTATGGTTGTTTTCAATATTAGAAATTATGTGCAATTAGAGAGTATTAACATACCTTGCATTCTTACGATAGTTCTCATTTGAAGTGACATAATTTTCATTCTGTAAATTATATGAATAAAGCATAAACATGAAGATTGCACTCTTATTCTATCCTTTCGTAACTGACCTATCTTGACAGCTTAAAATTCTTGATATAGCTGTTCCTTCTTTTGTATCTATCAACCTAGTAAAATTGTGGTGCATAAGAAGAGCTCTCTAAATCTCTCCTGTCCACATACATTGTCAAAGTAACTTATTAACAAAGTTCGCCCATTTACTAATTACTGCTGTACTTGCAAGTTGTATTGGAAAATCTGGCAATAATGTTTTGAGAGTGTAATTATTTTTTTTCTTTTTAATTAGGTAGAGCTAATTAAGGGAAATTCACAAAGCGTAGGACTGACTTTCCGCCAAGTCCAGGGCAGTGATGGAGATGCAGTGCATGTTAGTGTTGAAACTGTGACCCCTAACTCATCGGCTGCAGCTGCCGACCTCCAAAAGGGAGATCGTCTCATCGCAATTGGAGGTGAGAACATATCCTGTTTATATATTTATCGTGAACACCAGCAAATTAATTCCTATAAATGGAATTTTGCACATTTGCAAAGCTGCTAAACCAGCCCATGTTCAATATGTGTAGACAGTGTGCCTTGTATTTTGCACCTGAAATTTTCCAAATATTGTGTTGCTCTAAACTTTACGCTACACTGTTGTTTATGTAATACATTCATATAATTGGGATTGATCGTTGCACAGTCGGTAGGTAACCTGCTTGGGCTATTTGTTTTCCATTGTTTTGTTAAATTGACCAGGGCACCTCAAGTGAAAAGATCAGGAACCCATGAGATACTTTAGGCAAAAGAAAATACTGTTGATACTCCAAAGGTCAGGGAGCATGTGTGGAGAGAGAAATAGAAATCCCATTTCAGTAAATTGTGCAGAAAAGTTTGGCGGGGGGGAAACATTTACATGAAGAGAAGGGGAGGAGGCATCCTTTTGAGATCTAGGATGAGAATGATTTTGAGGTGAAGCCAATGCAACATGTATTGTTTTCTGCATATTTACCAATACACCAGGAGGGAAAACATGTGGGATATTGTCTGTTTGCAGCTTAGCGAAACGAGAGGCAGGTTCAGCATACTGGATGTAGTATTATCAAAATACAGAAGAGAAACGTCATGACAAAAAGAGGGACAGAATAGTTTTGTAATCCATATAACTTTACAATCTGGGGTTCGTGCACAGTAGGCCGACAAGGGGATCCATGAAATCATCAGAATTTCTGTGAGCATTCGCAGTCGGCAACACCATAATCCACAGGACAGTGTCTTGAGCATTTTGTATGTATGATTATCTTTCCTGTAAGACTTGACTTGCCAGTCCATTGTTTCCGTTGCTATGTAATAATAAAAACCCATTCTACACTGTTGGCATTGTTTTTCTTCGGGTAGGTGATAATGGTCTTTGGGAAGTTACCAGAGGGAGGCCCTTAGTCTGTGTCAATATTTTCAAAGGATTCATCCATACAGAAAAGTCTGAAATTCTCTGGTTGGGTCAGCAGCAAATTGTTGTGTATTCTAACAATATTTCCTTTTGAGCTTGACTGTGGGGATATCCATATGAAAGAGCTAATTAAAAAATACTAGGTGGTGAACTTGCCTGAAAAGAAATATCATAGTTTTGTCAATTTTGTGTCCAGGTTCCTGAGGCCTTGTAATCCATGCTGGGCCACCTCTGGTTGAAGCAATTAACAATTGATAACCATAACTTTTGTTCTTATTTCAAATGCTGAGAACGGTGTGGCCACAATTGTGATACAATTGAAATCAATTAATTCACTAATGTCTTTCGGGGTTGAAATCTCTACCTATCTTGTTTGCACACAATTCTTCTCTCGGACTCTAGTTGGTGCTTAGTACCATGTGAAGTGGCCTTGCAAACCAGCCAGTTGGAAAATCAATAATCAAAACCATCCCAATGGTGGGACATAATGGAGTGTTGACCAATGTTGCTCCCATCACAAAACAAATTCTCCAAAACAAGTGCTGTTATGCATATTGTTATTGTCCAGAGGAAATGTGCCTTGTGGCCTTGAGCGTACAGAAATCTGAAGGAAGAAACAAAGGCACAAACAACACCGCTTGTTTTTTCTCCAAGTGACATGATCTTTAAATTTTGCACATCTGGCCTGGTGGCCTGTGCTCTCTTAAGCACAAGAAATGGTATTGACGCACATGACCCCAACCTTGCTCACCTATTAGGGCTGTGATGAGACACTTGTCAAAAATAATAAGGAAGAAAAGAATATAGGAAGATAGTATTTTGCTCTTTTGCTGGTCCTTTTTATTTTTAACCTCATGACTGACCAACATATACTCAAACTCACATAAAATATTTATATTGATTTAATTAGCTGAAAGTCTCATTGGGTCATTAAAATCTGGAACTTGCCTTTTTTTATTTTTAAACTATTATGAGTTTGATTTGAAGCTTTTCTATTCTTACTGGTGTTTCTCCTTTCACCTTGTCTGAGAGGATTGACTTTTTCAGGGCTATAGTTGACCAGACTTTCTCCTTTACCACAATATTCACCTGTGAGCCTTCGCCACGATCCTTAAAATGGTTCAGTCACTGAGGAATATTAGAGCCAAGCTCAACCCTGTCCTCAAGTGTTGCTAGCTAACTTGATTATAAGTAGTCATCAATTGTTAAATCAAATTTGGTCTTTATTCTTTCTGTATTTGCAGATTCATTCCCCTAAATGGTTTGCTGGGAATATTAGTTGAATTGCACTGGAAAAATAAACTCTACATCCTTTTTCATGGCAGAGTTAAATAATTACCTTCACTTCCTTGAATTCTTAAACACAGTTTTGTTTTAAATAAACTCTGTTGAAAGTTCCTTGTTTCAAATTTGGATTGTACACTATTCCAGTGGAAATGCTGCAGAGATTCAGATTGGAAACCTAGTCACTCATCACTCAAGACTGGCTGTATTATTTTCATGATATAAATGATGCCTCAGCACCTATGTTGGAACATTGAGGGTGAGGAGGTGGGAGAAGTCTGCAGTGTATAGTAACAAAAGAAGATTTTATGTGGAGGTCAATAGGCTTCAATTAGATCTCATTATAACCACAATATTGGGGCAAACCAAGTGTACAACTACCAAATATACTTCTGAGGCCTTGCAGCTGTAAGTAAGTTGCCAAAAACTCTGGATTTTATACCATGAAGAAAGGCAAAGGCAGTACCTTGTCATAGGTCCTTTATCCACCTGACTTTAGCATGCTATCATTAATGGGACTGATTTTAAAGGTTGATTTGCCCTCTGTTTATGTGGTTGTGCCCTACTGCCAGTGCTTTCAAACAAAACTCTGGTTTGATGTAGAAAATTGCTCTTTTGTTTAAAAAAAAAATAAATGTATGCAGCTCCATTCACCACATGAAGGGAACTCAATTCAATTCAATTTCCATTACAATGGATCTTGTCAGTTTATTGGCCAATATGGGAGTTATTGTGTAGCAGGTGCCACCATGAAATAATAGTGTCCATGAATTTTATTTGTAGTTCTGCCTTATTCTGAGTACAGATTGAGAGTTAGCATCTCAAAATGGCAGTGATTCAGAATCCTGCCTTTTTCTTAAAAAATAGAATAATCTTCACATCCATAACTGAAAGCATAAGGTAGAACATTTCAATTCAAATAGTGCAGTATAACTTCAATGGTGGCTGCATCAGTACATGCTGTAATTTTCTTCCGCTTTCTGTGCTGCAACACAACAACATGGTCTATGGTAACTTTTAGAATATGCATTCTACATTCTTGATTAAATGTACAGTAAAAGAAATAGATCTGAGCTCACCTTTTTATATTTCCTATACTGTTCCCACTCACCCATGTACTTGCTGACCTATATTGACTTGCATTCAAGCAACCTATTGATTTTAAAACGCTCATCCTTCTTTTTGAATCTCCTCATGACCTTGCCCTCTGCCTATGTCCGTAACCTCCACCTTCTGGAATATCTACCATCTTCTGATTCTGGCCTCTTCTGCATCACCAATTTTAACTGTACCCCATTGGTTGCCATGCCTTCAGTTAACTAGGCCTCAGGCTCTGGAATACCCTTCCTACGCCTTACTGCCTCTCCACCTTGCTTTTCACCTTTAAGACACTCCTTCAACCCCACTTCTTTGACCAAGCTTTTCGTCATCTGACCAAATATCTCCTCAAGTCGGCACTGTACTTCATTTTATAATAGTCCTGTGAGGCACTGATGCATGTTTTATTATGTTAAAGGCACAATATTAGTTATTTTTATTATTGTACTGTTCAATAGCCCCATTATCTGTCGTAACTGCATTATCTTTCATAGCTCTGTGATATCTGTCATGGCGCTGTGATACATACATATATAATATTCTTTGTTAGTGTCACAAGTAGGCTTACACTAACACTGCAATGAAGTTATGGTGAAAAATATATTTAGCCAACATTGTAGTTATCTGCTCCTTCACAATGCATTTTGCAACATAACATAACATGGGACCTTCACTGCACAACACAGAGAGCAGTGGGGTGCAACCTCTTAATTGTTTAGCCATACAGTGACAAGTGGTGGTCAGGCTTCAAGGAAGATGTCAATGTTGGTAGGATAGGTGGCACAGTGGTTAGCACTGCTGCCTCACAGCACCAGGGACCCAGATTAAATTCCAGCCTTGGATGACTCTCGTGTGGGGTTTGCATTTTCTCTCCGTATCTGCGTGGGTTTCCTCCGGGTGCTCTGGTTTCCTCCCACAGTCCAAAGATGTGCAGGTTAGGTGGATTGGGAGCTCTTAGGTAGGGAGCTCTTTCAGAGGGTTGGCACAGACGTGTTGGACAAATGGCCCCCTTCTGCACTGTAGGGATTCTACCTGATTTTTGGCAGCTAAATTACTGGAGATGCTTTTCTTCTTTCATGGGATGTGAATGTCACTGGCAAGACGAGTATTTTTTGTCCATTCCTAATTGCTCTTGAACTGACCTTGCTAGGCCATTCCAGAGGGCAGTTAAGAGTCAACCACATTGCTGAGAGTCTGGAGTTGCATGCAGTCCAGTCCAGGTAAGGCTGGCAGATTTCCTTCCCGAAAGGGCATTCCTAAAATACAGTAGCGAAGTAGATGGGTTTTTGCAACAATCAATGATAGTTTCATGGTCACCATCACTGAGACGAGCTTTATATTCCAGATTTAGAATCATAGAATTTACAGTGCTGAAGGAGGCCATTTAGCTCATTGAGTCTGCACCGGTCCTTGGAAAGAGCACCAATTTATTAACTGAATTCAAATTCCGCCAGCTGCCATGATGGGATTTGAACCCATGTCCCCAGAGCATTAGTCTGGACCTTTGGATTACTAGTCCAGCAACATTACCACTATGCCACCATCTTCTTGTTCATTCAGCCAGAGTCGATGGAGAGTCCAGAAAAATAACGATAAAGTGGTTCAGCTTACCGATAGGATTCGTGTAGTACTGAGCCACACGGTCCAGATCAGCTGGCTGATTTAAGCCAGAATTGTAGATGGGGCAGAAGACTTGGACTGGACTAAGGTGTGAGCAAACAAATGAGCAATGGTTCCCACTCCGACTCGCGATCTGTTGCCTCCTGTTGGAAAGTGTACACGGACACAGTTCAAGATCAGGCGAAGATGTGCTATCTTTCTTCCCCTCCTGGTAGAATTATCTGCCAAGACTCACCCCCTCAACTTACATCAAGCCACTTAAATTCGCCAGAAGAATACTATCCGTGACTCTTCAGCATAGTTTTCACATGGTTCAGGAACCAGACTCCTGGCTGTTTGTTTTCTCTTCCTCTCCCTAGCTTGAGGGGCACAGAAATCAATTCTTGTGCTCCCACCTATTTCTAAATCTGCATTCAGTGCTGATCAGGGTTTGAATTTGGGATCGTAGCTGATATCACAGCTCAAAATGAACTTACATACTGGTCCATCATTTATTCATGATTAATTAATCTCTGTTACACAACTTATTCTTGTTGTTTAAGCTTAAAGTGTTAGAGCAGTAAATGGCATTTCATTGATTTTAACTTGATAAAGTTCACATGATAATTACAATGAATCTAATTCCTGGACAAACAACTTTACTGTGATGCACTGTATCCATAAAAAGACATGACACAAAACAGGATATTCAAAGGGGAGAGCTGGATGTGAGAAACAAAGGTCATTTTAGTATTTGACTACACAATTCTAGCCTGAATCCCTGAGAGCAAAATTCCGTAGAAAAATAAACAAGTTTGGAAAGTGTCCAGAGGTAGATTAATTGAACTTGTACCTGTGTACAATTCAGTTTGTGCTTCACATTATAAACTATCTCCGATTTATAAAAGATTGAAAATACTAATCTTATAACGTGGATGCAATTATTGCTCTGCTTTTATGCTAATGGTTTGACTCAGTTACTTGTTCAGTAATTAGATCCAGTGTAATTATGATGTGAACTTCGTCAGGCTAAAATCAATTAAATGTCACTTAACCACTATAAACGTTAAGCTTAAACACAGCGGCCAGTTGAGCAAGGGACCTGAATTAACCTCTACGCAAAACGATTAACCCCGGGTGCTTCAGCATTCTAAACAATTGGAACTATATTTTAATCCTGCTCCCTCCAAACCAATCGATTATCTATTGTAAGCAGAAAAAAGATTGTCCTTCATAATCTCTTGATTTTTGAAGGGAATTGTGCGAGTGAACCTTTTTAAGACTTTGTATAACAGGTGTAATGGAAACAATTTTCATTCAGTATTAAATTGAGACAGGTTTCTATACAATTGTGCAGCAATTAATGTTAAAATGGAAGCTGACTTCCCTTTTGATCTTTATAACTTTAAAATGACAACAGGACCCCAGCTATCAGAGAGCTCGGGCAGGTAATTTGATTTATAAATTAGCTAGGATTTTGGGTACTAATTAAATTATTGGTTATTTGAAGTAGTGCAGGTGCCCTATATGCAAGACCCCAGTCTATGTCTATCAGGCACGAGAATAGTTTCAATTGGTGGCAAGTGTTAAAAGCTTACAAATAAATGCATCATACCATAAATGGCTGAACCACCAAAGAACGTTGTCCTGCGAGTAGTTCTGATTGTTTAAAAGCAATGACAAGTAGGTAAGAAGTGAACAAGTTCAGATTTCAATAGCCAACTGCTGTCAAAAGCAAATGGATTTTCAGGTCTTACCTTTAAAGAAAGGATATTCAGTATCTTTTTTAGTCCACCCATAGTTATTGCTTCCATGCTTTACGTTGCCTTTGTCCCATGAAATGTCTACGAGGTGCATCACGTAAATCACCTCCCACGTAATCATTTAGAGGTTTAGACATAATTCTTTGCAGTAGTTTTCAGTTTCCAGACCTTTTTTTGTGAAACAGTTTATGCATTGTGTATGTCAGGTTCAGAGTGTTAATGTAGTCTGCTGGGAGGCATTCTTGAATAGTTCTTCATACTTGTCAGGTGAATTGGATATTCTGAATTCTCCCTCAGTGTATCTGAACAGGCGCTGGAGTGTGGCAACTAGGGGATTTTCACTTCATGCAGTGTTAATGTAAGACTACTTGTAGCACTAATAAAGTATTGTTGTACAGTATTACTTTTCACGGCACCTCGTAGCTGCTGTGATGCCTTATTTAAACAAGTCAATTTATTTTAGCCTTAACGTTAACAATTTGATGGATGCTATTCGCTACCTTTTGCGACAGACAGATAAAATCATTGAACTTGCCACATTGTCTCGGATATCAGAGATGAGCAATGGTTGTTAGGTCTGTGGAACATTGTCCCATTCATGATAGGCATACAAGTGCAGTGACAAAGCCCCAAAAACACAGAAATAAGCCATTGACCCACTGGAGCCTGGCCTGCCGTTCAGTTAGATCGTATCTCAACCCAATTAATGCACCTTTATTCCGTATTCCTTGATGCCCTTAGCTGACAAAAATCTATATAATTAATTCTTAAAAAGGTCAATTAGCCCAGCATCCATTGCCTTTAGGAAGAGTAAGTTTCAGTTTCCCCTGTTATTTGTTTGCCAAAGCTTCCTAATTGTCTAATTTTAAGATTTTTCCTCCTTGTTCTGAATTCCCTGCTATATAATATAGTTTATCTGTATCAACCCAATAGAATCCTTTAATAATTTTAAATACTTTAATTAACTCAACCTTCTAAACTCGAGTAAATACAAATCAAACTTATGCAACCCCTCTCCTCATGACTTAATCATTTAAAGCCTAATATTCTGGTGGATCTTCACTGTACCCCTTCCAAGGTAATGTATCCTCCGAGTTTGCTGTCCAAACTGAGAGTAGAACCCCAAATGGACTTGACCAAGGCTCTAGGCAATTGAAGAGCCCCTTCCTCACTTTTGAATTCCATATATTCGCAGTAAAGACTAACATTTGTTAGAGTCCTTCCTTCTGATTTCCCTACGTTCCCATTTCTTTTATTTTAGGTCTGTGGACTCCTCATCGGAATGCACCTTTAAGCAGTGCATTTAAGCTGAGGCAGCCTACTAATCAGGATTTGTTTTTTGGAGAGGAGAACACAGACCCATTGCCACGGAGGGAATCTTATGGACCAGCTTTGGAGGAAGTTGGTCCGAATGGCTGGCTGGCAACCTGTGGGTTGGCCAGGGACAGTGTTCTGGCTGACAACAGTCAGAGCTGGTCAGACGTAATTAGACCTTTATTATATCGTTGAAATGATCTTGAATCTACAAAGAAAGTAGTCCACCTTGCCAGGGAAAATTCTCTCAAACCTAGAAGGAAGAAACATCGTAGCAAAAGCTTAAACTCCTGAAAGACTTCATTTGGAAACCTTCACAGTGCAACGGAGATCTTTTATTGTATTTCCCCCCCCCCCCCCCCCCCCCCCCCCTCCATCAACCTTTCCCTCTACTTGTGTGGACGTAGAGTGGGGTGTGTTGGAAAGGGGGGGGGGTGTTGGGTATGGGATATTAGGTAGTCGGTTACATTTTTGTCAGTTTAATTATATCACTGTTAAATAATAAAAGGTTATTTGTGTTAAATTTACAAACTTGGTGACTGCAGTTTATTGGGCTCAGCCAAGGTCCTCGGATATTTTAACATAACATCTAATTTCACTTGTGTTGTGATTCCAAGTCAAGTGTGGCTGGAATTGACCGCGCACTAGCCCAGGGGCTAGTCAAAACCTTTTTTTTTTCGTGCCTGTGCACTTGCATATAGTGATATGTGTGCCTGGACACCTAAATTCTTTTGCTCCTCTCCAGCTTCTAGTCTTTCACCATTTTTAAAATATTCCTATTTGGTGTTCTCAGATTCACAATGGGTGACCTCAAGCTTCCCTACATTAAATTTGATCTGCTGTAGTTTTACCCACTCATTAACTTGTGTGCTTTTTTTTATAACTTCATCCACATGTCTCACTGTGCTTCCGAATTCAGTGTCAACTGCAAACTTGAATGTGGAACCCTCCACTCCTTCATCCAGGTTATATGCTGAGAAGCTGAATCTCCAATATTCCCTAGGAATTACCACTTGTCACATCTCACCAATTAGAGAGCAAACCCTTTATCTCTACGCACTATCTCCTACCTCCCAACTAATCATCCATATCACACAGTAATGTAGCAGTAAGTAAAGTCACCATAGTTCCAGGTGGCCATAGGCTGCTTTCCCCTTTGAGGGGGAGAGCTGACTGGTGGTGATTTAACCTGAAGATCACCATAACCTCAAGTGAGGAGCAAGGTTGAGAAGGCGGAGCCTTCATGAAAAACCTCAACCGGTACAGGATTTGAACCCACGCTGCAGCCCTTGTTCTGAGCTAAACGTGTTCCCGGTAGCAAGTCCTTCTTAAACAGCAATACTGCCCTGAAAAAAATTGCGGTGGTTTTTAAGACCTCTTTGGCATCAGAAGATAAAAATCATGCACTTTGAAGAAAAAATTAACTGCAACATGCACCGAATAATTAGAAATAGAAAGAGTTGAATGATTCATCAGCTTGTTTATTAGAGAGCCAATGTCTTTCTAATGCAACCCCTATTTTCCATGTTTGTGATTTTATTGCATGAAAATTGGCAGTGCACCAACCACTTTGATAGAATTATTTCACTACGAGTGACCATAAGTGACAGTCTGGCTCAATGGAAGTAGACTGGAAATCATTAACAGTAGAAGAGCATTATTAGATAATACAGGAGGTATTATTCCTCTACTAAGTGCATGCATGTCTTCCTTTTAAGACTGCAATAGCTAACTACTAAGTACATTCTTTTAAAGGTTAAGTATTACCAAGTTTATTTATTACAAGAAACCTGTTTTTGCTAGTTCAAAGAAATAAATTAAGAATTTGCATTTATATGATGTCTTTTGTGTCCATGGGATATCCCAGTAGATGAAAATAGTCATTGCCGATTTACACACATTGAGCAGATCAAACAGATCATCTGTTTTGGTGGTTTTGTTGAGGGATTTTGAGCAGAGCTCTGGAGAACATACTCACTCTTCAGATAGTGCAGAGAACATTTAGGTATACTTCAGAGCAGGAAGACAGTGTCACAATTTATGACATTGCAGCTTTGGAAATTTGTTTTCCTGCAAACTTATTCTATACATTACAAATGATTATACTGTATACTATCTGCAGTGGGATGAATGGAAAATGCATACATATGAATATTTTTAAAATGTTTATTTTTAGTCTCTCAAACTTGAATTCTGGAGCATTTTGAGCATTTACAATTACAGGGTGGCTGAGATGTGAAATAACTGTTTCCATTGTGCACTGGGTTTTCAGAAACTGTGTTGCATTTGATGTAGTTTAGATTGGTGTGCCTCTGAGCAGCGTGATGGTATTTCAGGTACATTGTACTAAACAAACTGGCAGGAGCCCACTGTTTATCTTAGTCACTTTAAGCCTGCCCATCATCTTTTTCTTCCCCTCCTGACCATCATCACTGCTACCCCCCCCCACCCCCCCACCCCCCCCTTGCCTCACCCCTTTGATAGTTCCATAGAAAATTCTCCCGAGGTTTTGTTTCCCTCATTGACTGGCTTGATGTTCTGTCAAATGCGTGCTATTCCTTCTTTAAGAATTATTTTCTCGGCTTAAAATGTATTCGGTGAATAAAGTTAGAGATTAAAATTTCTGTGTGCATGCACTGAAAACTGTTTTTCGGTAAGATTATGTTTATGCCTCAGATTGGGGATAGGAAAGAAAGTTTGGTAGCTGAGAAGTATGTGAGAATTTATAGTTGAAAGTAATTTTGTAGATTCTCTTGCAGCTACAAGTAACACTGGAAGAGATAGGAACAGGAGTGGGCCGTTTGGCCTCTCGAGCCTGCTCTGCCATTCAATAAGATCGTGGCTGATCCGACATTCCTCTCGTCCACTTTCCTGCCCTTTCCCCAGAATCCTTGATTCCCTTACTGATCAGGAATCTATCACAGCCTTAAATATGCACTCTGCCCTCAGAGCTCTCTGTGGCAAGGCGTTCCCCAGAATCTTAACCCTCTGAGAGAAGAAATTCCTCTCATCTCATTAAATTGGCAGCCCTTTATTCTGACACCGACCCTCTGCTCCTATACTCTCCCACGAGGGGAAACATCCTCTCAGCATTTACCCTATCAAGCACCTTAAGAATCCTTTATGTTTGATTGAGATCACCTCTCATTCTTCTGAATTCCAATGAGTAGATTCCCAATCTGTTTAACCATTACTCATAAGACAATCCCTCCATACCAGGGATCATCCTAGAGAACCTTCTCAGAACCACCAATGAAATAATATCTTTCCTTAAATAAGGGGACCAAAACTACTCTCAGTGCTCCAGATGTGATCTCACCAGTATCATGTACAGTTGCAGCAAGACTTCCCTACTCCATCCCCCTTGAAATAAGGGCCAACATTCCATTAGCCTTCCTGATTACCTGCTACACCTGTGTGCTAGCTTTTCGGTGTTTCATACACAAGTACCCCTAAGTAAGACCATAAGACATAGAAGCAGAATTAGGACTCTCGACCCATCGAATCTGCTCCGCAATTCCATCATGGCTGATATTTTTCTCATCCCCATTCTCCTGCCTTCTCCCCATAACTCCTGATCCCCTTATTAATCGAGAACCTATCTATCTCTGTCTTAAAGACACTCAGTGATTTGGCCTCCACAGCCTTCTGCGGCAAAGAGTTCCACAGATTCACCACCCTCTGGCGGAAGAAATTCCTCCTCATCTCTGTTTTGAAAAATCGTCCCTTCAGTCTGAGGCTGTGCCCTTGGGTTCTAGTTTCTCCGACTAGTGGAAACATCCTCTCCATGATCACTCTGTCTCGGCCTCTCAATATTCATAAGTTTCAATGAGATACCTCCCTCCCCCCATCCTTCTAAACTCCATAGAGTACAAACCCAGAATTCTCAACCATTCCTCATACGACAAGCTGTTTATTCCAGGGATCATTCTTGTGAACCTCTTCTGGACCCTTTCCAAGGCCAGTACATCTTTTCTTAGATACAGGGCCTAAAACCGCTCAATACTCCAAATGGGGTCTGACCAGAGCCTTGTACAGCCTCAGAAGTACATCCCGGTCTTGTATTCTAGCCCTCTTGACATGAATAATAACATTGCATTTGCCTTCCTAACTGCCAACTGAACCTGCACGTTAACCTTAAGAGAATCGTGAACAAGACTCCCAAGCCCCTTTGTGCATCGATTTCCTAAGCATTTCCCCATTTAGAAAATAGTCTATGCCTAAATTCCCCCTCCTAAAGTGCATAACCTCTCACTTTTCGACATTGTATTTCATCTGCCACTTCATTGCCCACTCTCCTATCCTGTCCAAATCCTTCTGCAGCCCCCTTGCTTCCTCAATACTACCTGTCCCTCTACAGATCTTTGTATCATCTGCAAACAGCGACAGTGCCTTCTTCCAGATCATTAATGTATATTGTGAAAAGTTGTGGTCCCAGCACAGACCCCTGAGGCACACCACTAGTCACTAGCTGCCATCCTGTAAAAGACCCCTTTATCCCCACTCTCTGCCTCCTGTCAGTCAGCCAATCCTCTTTCCATGCCAGGATCTTACCCTAAACACCATGGGCTTTTAACTTTATTTAACAGTCTCCTATGCGGCACCTTGTCAAAGGCCTTCTGGAAATCGAAATAAACCATGTCCACTGGTTCTCCTTTGTCTGACTTCTTTGTTACCTCCTCAAAGAACTCTAACAGATTTGTCAGACGTGACCTCCCTTTGACAAATCTGTGCTGACTCAGTCCTATTTTACCATGCACTTCCAAGTACTCTGCGATCTCATCTTTAATAACAGACTCTAAAATCTTACCACTGACCGAAGTCAGGCTAACCGGTCTATAATTTCCCATCTTTTCCTCCCTTCCTTCTTAAACAGTGGTGTTACATTAGCCACTTTCCAGTCCTCTGGGACCCTTCCTGCCTCCAGTGATTCCTGAAAGGTCACCACCAATACCTCCACAATTTCCACAGCTATCTCTTTTAGAACCCTAGGATGTAGTCCATCCAGTCCACGTGATTTATCCACATTCAGACCTTTCAGTTTCCCCACAACCTTCTCCTTAGTAATGGTCAATATACTCACCTCTGCCCCCTGATTCTCCTGGAGCTCTGGCATCCTACAGCTATCTTCCACCCTGAAGACTGATGCAAAGTAACTATTCTGTTCCTCTGCCGTTTCTTTGTTTCCTATTATTACTTCTCCAGCCACATTTTCCAGTCGTCCCTCTCTTATCTTTTATATTTTGAAACAAACTCTTCCTATCTTCTTTTATAACACTAGCTAGCTTGCACTCATATTTCATCTTCTCTCCCCTTACTGCTTCTTTATAGTTGTCTTCTGCTCGCTTTTAAAGGCTTCCCAATTCTCTGGCTTCGCAGTAATCCTCGCCACTTTGTCTTCTTTTTCTTTTTTCTGCTGTCCTTGACTTCCTTCGTCAGCCATGGGTGCCTTGTCCTCCCCTTAGCATGTTTCCTCCTCCTTGGGATGAATTTCTGTTGTGCCTCCCGAATACCCCCCCCCCCCCCCCCCCAAACTCCTGCCATTGCTGTTCCACCATCTTCCCTGCTTGGCACTTTTCCCAATCAACTCTGGCCACCTCCTCCCTCATGTCTTTGTAGTTACCCTTATTTAATTGTCATACCATTACATCTGATTGCAGCTTCTCCCTCTCAAACTGCAGGGTAAATTCTATCATATTGTGGTCACTGCATCCTAAGGATTTCTTCACCTTAAGTTCCCTAATCAAGTCTGCCTCATTACACATCAGCAAATCCAGAATTTCCTGTTCCCTAGTCGGCAGTGTCACAAGCTGCTCCAAAAAAAAATCTCTTAGATATTCCACAAATTCCTTTTCTTGGGATCCACTATCAACCTGTCCACCTGCAGATTGAAGTCCCCCATGATTATTGTGATATTGCCTTTTTAACGTGCCTTTTCTGTCTCCTGATTTATTTTCTGTCCCACATCCTGACTACTGCTAGGGGGCCTGTACATAACTACCATCAGAGTCTTTTTACCTTTGTGATTCCTCAACTCTACCCACAGAGATTCTATGCCTTCTGATCCTATATCGCTATGTGGGCAGCACTGTAGCATAGTGGTTAGCACAGTTGCTTCACAGTTCCAGGGTCCCAGGTTCGATTCCCGGCTAGGGTCACTGTCTGTGTGGAGTCTGCATGTTCTCCCTGTGTCTGCGTGGGTTTCCTCCGGGTGCTCCGGTTTCCTCCCACAGTCCAAAGATGTGCGGGTTAGGTGGATTGGCCATGCTAAATTGCCCATAGTGTCCAAAAAAATGTAAGTGGGGTTTACGGGGATAGGGTAGATACGTGGGCTTCAGTAGGATGCTCTTTGTAAGGTGCAGACTCGATGGACCGAATGGCCTCCTTTTGCACTGTAAATTCTATGATTCTATGATCGCTCCTTGCTATGGATTTAACTTCATTCTTTACTAACAATGCAACCCCGCCCCCTTTGTCCATCTGCCTGTCTTTTCGATAGGACACATATCGTTGGCTATTTAGATCCCAGCCCTGGTCCCCTTGCAGCCATGTCTCTGTGATACCCACAACATCGTACCGGCCAATTTCAATGTGCGCAACAAGCTCATTTACCTTGTTCTGTATACTGCATGCATTTAGGGACAAATCCCTCAATCCTGCATTGACCACCTCCCTTCTCACACTTGTCACCTTTTTTGCTCTGTCTGAGGGTAATGTTGTTCTCTTATTTTGGTTCTCTATTTCCCCTTCCGTTATTACACCTTCTAAGCTCACATTCTGATTCCCATCTCCCTGCCATACTAGTTTAAATCCTCCCGAGTGACTCTTGCAAACCTCCCAGCCAGGATATCAGTGCCCCTCCAGTTTAGATGTAACCCGTCCTTCTTGTGCAGGTCCCACCTGCCCCGGAAGAGATCCCAATGGTCCAGAAATCTGAAACCCTCCCTCCTTTAGCCACGTGTTTAGCTGCACTATCCTCATATTTCTAGCCTCATTGGCACATGGCACAGGGAGTAATCCTGAGATTACAACCCTAGAGGTCCTGCTTTTTAGCTTGCTTCCTAACTCCCTGAACTCATTCTGTAGGATCTCATCACTCTTCCTGCCTATGTCGTTGGTACCTGTGTGTACTACGACCCCTGGCTGTTCATCCTCCCCCTTCAGGATGTCCTGTGTTCGTTCAGAGAGTCCCTTTGTGTTGCAGCTTTCTGCAGTTTTTCTCCATTTAAATAATACTTGTCTTTGGTTCTCTTTCAAAATGCACAACTTCACCTTTTCCCACATTATACTCCATTTACCAACTTTTTGCCCACTTACTTAACCTATCAATATATCTTTGTAAACTGTTTGTATTCCTCTTGCAACTTGCCTTTCCATTTATATTTGTGCCGTCTGCAAATTTGGCTGCAGTACATACGCTTTCTTTCTCTAAGTGATTAATATATGTTGTAGACAGTTGCAGCCCCAGCACCGATCCATGTGGAACCCCACTGATTACAGGTCGCCAACTTGGGGGAAAAAAAACCTTAACTTATGAATTTTGTCACCGTTTAGAAAATAGTCCATGCCTCTATTCTTTTTTCCAAAGTGCTGTTTCCTGCCCATTAGCCAATTCTCTATCCATGCCAATATACTACCTCCAACACCACGGGCTCATCATATAACTTAACCTTTTGTGAGGTACCTTGTCAAACACCTTCTGGAAGTCCAAATACAACACATCAACTGGTTCCCCACTATCCATAAGACCATAAGACATAGGAGCGGAAGTAAGGCCATTCGGCCCATCGAGTCCACTCCACCATTCTATCATGGCTGATTTCAACTCCATTTACCCACTCTCTCTCCATAGCCCTTAATTCCTCGAGAAATCAAGAATTTATCAACTTCTGTCTTAAAGACACTCAACGTCCCGGCCTCCACCCTCTGGCAATGAATTCCACCGACCCACCACTCGCTGGCTGAAGAAATTTCTCCTCATCTCTGTTCTAAAGTGACTCCCTTTTTATTCTAAGGTTGTGCCCCCGGGTCCTAGCCTCCCCTGCTAATGGAAACAACTTCCCTACGTCCACCCTATCTAAGCCATTCATTATCTTGTAAGTTTCTATTAGATCTCCCCTCAGCCTCCTAAACTCCAATGAATATAATCCCAGGATCCTCAGACGTTCATCGTATGTTAGGCCTACCATTCCTGGGATCATCCGTGTGAATCTCCGCTGGACCCGCTCCAGTGCCAGTATGTCCTTCCTGAGGTGTGGGGCCCAAAATTGCTCACAGTATTCTAAATGGGGCCTAACTAATGCTTTATAAAGCTTCAGAAGTACATCCCTGCTTTTATATACCAAGCCTCTTGAGATAAATGACAACATTGCATTTGCTTTCTTAATTACAGGCTCAACCTGCAAGTTTACCTTTAGAGAATCCTGGACTAGGACTCCCAAGTCCCTTTGCACTTCAGCATTATGAATTTTGTCACCGTTTAGAAAATAGTCCATGCCTCTATTCTTTTTTCCAAAGTGCAATACCTCGCACTTGCCCACGTTGAATTTCATCAGCCATTTCTTGGACCATTCTTCTAAACTGTCTAAATCTTTCTGCAGCCTCCCCACCTCCTCCATACTACCTGCCCCTCCACCTATCTTTGTATCATCGGCAAACTTAGCCAGAATGCCCCCAGTCCCGTCATCTAGATCATTAATATATAAAGAGAACAGCTGTGGCCCCAACACTGAACCCTGCGGGACACCACTCGTCACCGGTTGCCATTCCGAAAAAGAACCTTTTATCCCAACTCTCTGCCTTCTGCCTGACAGCCAATCGTCAATCCATGTTAGTACCTTGCCTCGAATACCATGGGCCCTTAATTTACTCAGCAGTCTCCCATGAGGCACCTTATCAAAGACCTTTCGTTTCACACTCCCGTGAGGCACCTTATCAAAGGCCCTTATCCACTCTGTTTGGGACAGACTCAAAAAACTCTTGATAAATTAGTCAGACATGATTTCCCTTTCATGAAGCCATTCTGACTCTGCTTCATTAGATTATGCTTTTCCAAATGTGCTACAATCATTTCCTTAATAATTGATTCCAATATTTTTCCAACAATAGATGTTAGGCTAATGGGCCTATAGTTACCTATGGTGAAGTTGTGCAAGGACTTTTGGAAAATTACAATCCTATCCACTATATCTGTAGTTACTTCTTTTAGGATCCTCTAATGCAAACCATTAGGGCCAGGGGGCTTAACTGCTTTTAGATCCATTTTTGTCCAATACTACTTCTCTAGTCATCGCGATGGTATTTAATTCCTCCCTGTATTCTTTAGTATTAATGGGACGTTCAAAATAGCTTCAAAGTATTGAACAAATGGGTGGTATTTCTGTTTGTAATGCAGAATGGATGAAGTCCTAACTTTGGATAATATGTAGAGAGCACTTAAAAAGACTTCAGATTTTGCTATGAAAATAGGAGACTGATCGTCTTCATTCCCTAATGTGCCTGTTATGTAATTGTGGGAGGGAGTTACTGACCATTCCACAGCGTATTTTTCGGTGGTGGCCACGGCCCGTCAGCGGGATTTACCAATCCTGCCGTTGTGAACGGGATTTCCCAGTGACTGCAACCCTCGGCGCCGGGAAACCCATGCGTCGGCGTGGAATCGGAATATCCCGCTGGAGTGAACAGGTGGTAGATCGCATCCAAAATGTCTGATATCCAAATTAAAATAGTAGTGTCTTCTGCCTTTTGCTTGAAAATTCTAAGATTTCAGTGAATTTTCTTTTAACTGCATCAAAATAACATTTGCTAAAGCTGTGTATTTTTTTTGAATATTGCTTTTCTAATCCAGGTTTGGTTTGATTTGTCAACAGGGGTCAAGGTGACATCCTCTGTCCATGTTTTGAAGCTAATAAAACAAGCTGGTGACAAAGTACTGGTTTACTATGAGAGGCCTGTCGGCGGACATCAGAATCAACAATGTAGCACTCTTCAAGATAACTTTGGCCAACTTGAGGACACGGGCTTCGGTCCACAGTTTGGTCACCAAACGTTTGATGATGATGGTGTTTTAGACAGTGCTGATGGGAAAGATTTAGATTCTGAATTCGAAGAACTGGTATGCCCTGAAATCAAACCATCACCCACGATATTAAAGGAGGATTTTGCACTTACTAATCACAGTCCAAAACGCTCAGTAGCTACACTTGCCACAAAGCCACTCGGTACTATATCTCCAATTCTAAATCGCAAACTAAATTTGGGGAATTATCAGATTCCCCTGAAGTCACAGCAAAAAGACACCGTTAAATCGGCTCAACCAAAGTGTTTAGATATCCCTGATGCATCGCCACAGCCAAGTAAGCTAGCACTGGGATCCACAAATAAACCTCCTGTGCCCCCAAGGCCTCAGATTAAGCTCACTTTGGCATCCGCTGAAACCCAGAACCAGCTTGAATCGGGAGATGCTGCTGCAGAAAAACTTGACAAACCACCACCGTCCACCAATAGTACAGAGAAAAGCATGGAAAAGAATATAGGCAAAAATGTAGATCCAAATGAAGAAACACCACTGTCCAAGGCAGCAGCAATTAAACAAGATTCGAAGGAAAAAGTCCCAGAAGCTACCTGCAACATCCGTGAAGGAACAGAAGATAATCAGATCTGGGAATCACCAGAGATTCGCTACCGCAAGAGATTTGGAAAATGGAACAAGGCAACATGTGTATTTGAGGTTGAAAACCACCATAAGTATGTCAATGTTGCAATCTGGTGTAAAGAACCCTTTAAACCAGGTGGTCTTATTTGTTTAGGCCATGCAAGTGTAAAACTTGAAGAGATAGCAATGGAATGTCTTTCTACAGCATCACTGGAGTACCAAGCGACTTTCAGGCTAAATGCTCCTGAACCCAAAGCTGTTGTCAGTAGGACTGCACTTCGAAATCTAAGCACTCATAAGGGATTCAATGAGAAACTGTGCTATGGTGACATTACACTAAATTTTACATATCTAAAGGAAGGTGATTCAGAAAACTCCAGTGTTCAAGTGGAAAAGGAGAAAGAAAGGGAAGACACTTCGCAAGAAGACATTCCTGCTCTCAATAAGGAGGATACTCCTATGCTGTGCACAGAAAATAAACATAATTTCCAAGATACCCAGTTTCAGAACCCAACTTGGTGTGATTACTGCAAAAAGAAGGTCTGGACCAAAGCAGCTTCTCAGTGCATGATTTGTGCTTATGTTTGCCATAAAAAGTGCCAGGACAAATGTTTAGCAGCAGAAACACCTTTTTCCATTTCTACAGAAAGAAGGGGTGACTTGGAAGCAAAGTCATCCTTTAACAGGCCTACTGGACTAACACGGCATATCATCAATACTAGTTCACGCTTGCTGAACCTAAGGCCAGGACCCAGAGCTCGTCTTGCTGATCCTGGAGTTGATTTGGTTGAGCCATCGCCAAAACACACTCCAAACACCTCAGACAATGAAAGTAGTGACACAGAGACTTACAGTGCCAGTAGTCCTTCCAAACGGCAGGCTTCTTCCACAGGAACCAAGTTACCAGTGAAGAAAGAAGGTGGTCTCGACGATAGTGTATTTATTGCCGTAAAAGAGATTGGTCGAGATCTGTATCGGGGATTACCAATAGATGAACGGTGTCAAAAACTGGAGTTGATGTTGGACAAACTGCAAAATGAAATAGACCAGGAACTAGAACACAATTATGCTTTGATGAAAGAAGAGAAAGAGAGCACAGATCCTCGAAAGAAGTTGCTCCTGTCTGCTGCCCTTTCAAAGTCAGGTGAACGACTTCAAGCCCTTACGCTACTCACAATCCATTATAAAGCAGGGTATGAGGATTTAGAGTTGAGCGAGACTGCAGCTTCTTCAGATCAGCAAGCAAGAAAGGTCGCAAAGCTTTCAGATGACATCTTATCCATAACAACAGATGACACTGACATTGCCAATCAGACAGACGTGCAGCCATTTACTGATGTATCAAATGAGCAAATTATTGATGATGCTGAATCTCTCTCATGATTTCAATTCAATTTCCCAATGAATGTAGTAAACCAAATTTACTATTCCATTGATTTTTTTTTTTTTGCTTCTGTGCAATAATGCAATTGTTATTCTGTCTTGTGAATTTGACTTTTAATGTGACTATGGTGTCAACAAACAACACAGCCAGTTCAGTCTAGGATTTTCCCTCCCCCACACAAGTTTTTTTGTTAGAATGTTAGTGAGATATATTTAAATTAATTCTTGGTGTCATGGTACTCTGCAGATGAGTCCGCAATATGTTGGGGAAGTGGATTTAAAGTCTCTTTTGGGACCAGGTTTCCGAATTTGAATCATGTCAAACCTGTAATTCTTTACGATCACTTTTTTTTGTTCTTTGCATAGACGTTTCTTTGCCAAACGTGTATTAATATAGCAAATTGTGTGGTGAGCTTTTAAGTCTATTAAAGGTATTTTAGTAAAGCTGTGTTTGCTACTATATATGTTGTTTCTTTATGAATATTTGTAATATAAGGGATGACTACTCTGAACCTCTGAAATACTTGTGCAAGAGTGCAAAATAACGCACTGACACTTTCTCATCTTTATTGAAACAATAATGTGTATTACAAAGCGATGCCTATTCAATTCATACTTAACTACGTATTGCATTGTAAAACATGCAACTAGGTTTACTAAGCAAACCTGCAGATATTTAATTTTGATAGACTGTAACATAATTCAAACTGACTTACCAACTCATAATTTTTGCACATGTAGGAAAATTTTAATTTGTTACTGAAAGCTGAGAAAGTAATGCTAATTAATTTGAGAGGTTTTCAGTTTGATTTTGTTTAGTGATTGGCCCTTAGTGTTCCCCATTTCCACCCCAGCAGAATGAAGAGTTGGGTGTCTAGAACATATAACTGCCCAATAAATATGATATTGCGAAATTGTTGTTCTTTGTAACCTTATTTAATTTTGTATATAGATCTTTGAAAAATATAATTAATTTTTATTTTGCACGTAAGTTTAACTTAAAATAACTTTAAAAGGCCCCCTAGTGCTGATGCATTGGACTCTCAAATAAAGACCAAAATTAACCTTTTCAGTGTGAAAACACTTGCCGCCACGCTGATCTTTCCCCATTATCCTGGAACACTTGCCTTTTCAAGTATATATCCAATTTAATTTTTAAAGTTACCATTGCTCTGCTTCCTCCACCCTTTCAGACCGTGTATTCTAAATCATAACTTCCCGTGCAAATAAATCATTCATTTTGCCAATTACCTTAAATCTCTTTTATTTACTTATTCATTCAGGGCATCGCTGGCTAGACCAATATTTATTGCCCATCCCTAATTGCCCTTGAGATGGTGGGTAAGCCACCTTCTTGAACCACTGCTTATTGAACAATCCATCAATAGAAATAGTTTCTCCATCTTAACCCTATCAAATCTTCCATTAATCTTCTCTGCTATGTGGAGAAGTCCACATTATTTAAGTCCCTCATTAGAATGATATAATTCGAGTAAAGCTCCCCTTAAATCTATGTGAAATATTTTTTGTGTATTCTTCCAGGTGCAACATATTGATACTAAGGAACAGAACACTTTTTATTTTGGGCATCTTTATATACGCCACAGTTGAATGTAAAGCCCCAGCCCCTCTGTTGCTCTGCTCAATTCAACTTTGGATGAGTAACTTCATACCAGTGTGAAACTTGCACTGTTGCTTCACAGTGCCAGGGACCCGGGTTCGATTCCCGGCTTGGGTCACTGTGCGGAAGGAGTCTGCACGTTCTCCCCGTGCCTGCGTGGGTGTCCCCCGGGTGCTCCGGTTTCCTCCCACAAGTCCCGAAAGATGTGCCGTTCGGTAATTTGGACATTCTGAATTCTCTCAGCGTACCCGAACAGGTGCCGGAGTGTGGCGACTAGGGGATTTTCACAGTACATTGCAGTGTTGATGTAAGCCTACTTGTGGCAATAATAAAGATTATTATTATAACTCTTCCAAGTTTTACACTGGCCATCGGTGACCAGCAAGTAAAACTGACTAATTAGAGAAGTCTTGTGAACTAGCTTGGGACCGCTCAGATTTATTTCATAGTAGCTAGAAGATTCCTTGCATCAGTCAGAACTGGATTTGAATGCTCGTGTTTCATGTGAAGAACCAATGCATCCTAACTCACTGAATCAACCTCATCCCCCAAAGTATCAACATTTGAACAAATTTGCACAAATACAAACCTAAATTATATTTGTCTCTTTGATCCAGAATGGTAATGGGTATGTATATCATTATGGACTTTGTCTAGGAAGAAACTTCATGGAACTATTCCTGCACAAAGAATCAATTAATTAGAAAAAAAATCCATCTGCCTGTAAACATCAATTTTTAATAGATATAAGCCCTTCAAAAGATGAATAATGCTGAAAGATGAGTTTTAAGAATATCACATATAGCAATATACTGTTGACTTTCAAATATATTTTGCCCCAAGTCATTTGTCCATGGCAGAAATGATAATATACAAAGAGGAATGTCCCTAATTTTCCTCAAATATTGATTCATATAATCCACCTTATAGAATCCCTGTAGTGCAGAAGGAGGCCATTTGGCCCATCGAGTCTGCACCAACCCTCCAAAAGAGCACTGACCGAGGCCCACACCCCCATCCTATCCCCGTAACCTAACCTACACATTTTTGGACACTAAGGGGCAATTTTAGCAGGGCCACTCCACCTAACCTGCGCATATTTGGACTGAGGGAGGAAACCAAACCACCTGGAGGAAACCCATGCAGACACTGGGAGAACGTGCAAACTCCACAGAGAAGGCCTGGGTCCCTGGTGCTGTGAGGCAGCAGTGCTATTCATTATGCCACCCAATATTTGACTAATTTTCATCAACATCTACTTGGCTATGTTCAAGTTTTAGTTTCTCGATTCAATTATCAAAAAATAATGAGCCAAAACATTTTGACTGATTGCATAAGACATTCACCGGAATAAGTTTAAAAATTATATCAAAGACCCAATCCCATATTCGGAGGTTTTTGCGTTGAGGGAAAATTGGCAGATTTCTGAGTATCCCTGCTTAGAAAATGACACCTCACTCTACAGGCTACCCATACACCACCTCAACAAATTTCCTTCCTTGTGCTCAACTCTACTTTAGAACTTGGTACCTTATTGTGTTACAACAATGTTCTGGCATCTCATCCAACTAGCTATTCTATAAACATGATCTGATCAATGGCTAGGCCAATTGTTAACTTTCATAGAGAAAATGACATCAATTCTGGTACCATCCATTCTAAGATCAGATAGCAATGCATTTAGCAGTGACTTTGCAGGTCTCTAATGCCTCAGTGCTTCTATGAAGTCACCAAGATGTTGAAATTAAGACCCGTGTTTAGTAGCAAGCAAACATTTGCTTGTTTTAAATTTCTCAATTTTAATGGAAACTTTAGGTTAATGGTTCTGCTAGAAGAGTGGGCAGGATTTAATTTTCCCTGATATTTTTCAGCTCTTTTTGCATTTGCCAGGAGGTCACATGGGTTGGGACATCATGATGCTTAACTACGACATGGGTGTGGAACAAGCTTGATGAAGCCAGCTGATCTTTTCCGATTGGTTACTTTATTATGCAACAGCCAGGTCCATAATGCGAAGGAGGAAGATAATTCCTATCACTGTAATACTTCTGCTAACGTTTTAGAAAACTATTAAACATAATCAGATATTTAAGAATACAAAACAAGTATAATTTTGAGTTTTTCAAAGTGGGATTTGAAGTATTTACATTACTCGAATAACTAAATGAATAAGCCAATGCCATTTTATTCAGAATACTTTTATTATAGACATTTGTCCAGGAGGTGAAGGGGTACACACCCACATACATACACACACACATCTGATTGCAGATCAAGAGCCCACTTATTGACCAACAGAATATGTTCCATACATTTTTATTTATATTTTCCCATCTGTTACAACGCGCAAAGTGGCCAACTGTCCAATCTGTCTGTGAACAGTGATTATATTTGCATGAACAGGATATGTTGTCTTAACCATAAGGTTGATGTTTCATCACTGTGCAGTAAGAGCCACCAACAAGTCACCAGGATAGTTAACACACGGATTCTGAATGTGCATCATAGTACTTGCACATACGATAGATTTTTGTGTGAGTTTACTTGCTACCAGTCAGTGTAGAGTAATTTGTCAGTGGAGCATTAATGCAGTACAGATGTGCCAACATATAGTAAGTAAAGTCACCATAGACCCAGATGACCAAAGGCTACTTTCCCATTTGAGGGGGAGAGCTAACTGGCGGTGATTTAACCTGAGGATCACCACACCTCCAGCACGAGGCAAGGTTGAGAGGGCGGGCCTTCATGAATAACCTCAGCCGGCATGGGAATTGAACCCGTGTTGTTGGCCTCACTCAGCATCATGAACCAGCTGGCCAGCCAACTGAGCTAAACCGGCCCCAACATATCTAATCCATGTAAATATATGTTAAATTTAATGAAGGCACAGAAATATTTTGACTTATAGAACAGAAAAGTGATTGCCACAATATATACATTTATAGTTTTTAGAAAAGGTGTTGAGGATTGCTTTCAATCTTGTTAACAATTTTCACTTTGTACTGCTCTCAAAAGATTCCTTATATCAAATTCACTGTTCGATCACTATGTGTAACTTTATCAGTGCAAAGAACCTGATGCCTTTTATAGAAGAGGGGAGATGATGTCATGCATCTCTATAAATGCGAAGGAAATTTCAACTTTATTGATTAATACCAGAATTAAGTTTTTAGTTTGAGTATTGTTGAAAAAGAGACATGCTGTCGAAGCTTTTCATCTTTCACTCATGACAGACCCACAAGAATACCAACTGTAAAGGAAACAACAATTCATACTGCATGAGAAGAAAGACACATTGCCATGGGGAAACATACCATTACTAATCAAACTCTTCTTGCCAACCATTCAGCACCCTCATGCAGCGCAACTTGTTATTCCCTTTACAATTGGCATTCTTGTAAGTTTGTTCTGATGAGTACAAGACAAAAAGCTTTGGCGGCATGACTTTCCAGCAATAATTTTTTTTTAAATTCCAAATCTATAGCTGCTTAACCTGTGAACATTACTGTGAATGTTCAATAAAGAAGCATGTTGCTAGTATCCTACAGTTAAGCTATCCGATATATTACATAATATGAGCTGTCCCAATCCACAAATCTGATTCATAGAATTGGATTAGTCTTGAGGCATCTAATATCAGAACTTGATTTTTTTTTAAATTTAGAAACAAACTACTTACATCTAGGAACTTTTCATATTTTAATAACTGAATACATTGGCTTGTTTTCACTAATAAATGCTTGAAAATAATATGCCACATGTAAAATTAAATGCTTCAAAACTATTCATTGAGTTAAAAGAAAAATATGGAATGAATGTCCCCATTGATGTGATAAGGCTGCTGGCAATCAATTTTACTTAACCAACATTCTGTATCCCAAGTGGTCTCCCCATGCCACCTCCATTGTGTTTCTAATTATTTTTTATATGGGTAAATAAAGTTATAGCTTTGGTATGTTTTAATGGTCGAAAGATAAACTAAGACTGTTACTACATTTAGGACAAAATTTTAAAGGACAATTCACAAAATACACTCCATATTGTACATTAAAATATATACTGTAAAAGAATATGGCTCCAATCATTCATCACTCTCAGACTCTTCCTCATCATCAACCACAGGGGTACTCTGAAAGTGGTCCTGAGTTGTGTACATTTTGGTTTTAACAGGGCAATTTTGATTCATCAAAATAGCCTAAAATAGAATAAATTTATGTTACTGTGTGCAGGATTTTAGCAATCTAAAGTAACCATTCCTAAATTGTTTGCTGCTGCTTACCATCTTTTCTTCCTTGGCAGGAGGACTTCGAAGAAAAAAGCACAATGGAGCATATAGTATGTCAACGATGCCAATCATTGTCATTAACCAAGGGAATCCTATTGTTTTAGCAATGGCTCCACCACTTGAAGGCCCTGTGAAGCACATAATTAGAGAAAACACAGTATGCTAGCAACAGTACGTTTTGAGGTAAATAGTTTATTTGGAGCCTGATGTGTTCCTTCAAAGGGTAACCTGCAAACTTATTTTAGGAAATTTTGGTGTGTGTTTAAAATTCTGTCATCGCCCATCTTTTAATTCTGGCATGATTGTACTGTGAAATGGATTCTTCTACTCCGTTTGTACAAAACATTTAAAATAAGTTTAGTGTACCCAATTCTTTTTTTTTTCCAATTAAGGGGCAATCCATTTACCCTGCACATCTTTTTGGATTGTGGGGGTGAGACCCACACAGACACGGGGAGAATGTGCAAACTTCACATGGACACTGATCCGGGGCCGGGATCAAACCCGGGTGCTCGGTGCCGTGAGGCAGCAGTGCTAACCACTGCGCCACCATGCTGGCATGTACATGATGGACCGAATAGTAGTCTTTTCTGCTGTGAATTTCTACGATTCTAGAACATTGTTTTAGTGATAGTTAAATATCTGATTCAAACAATGCTAATTATACTTCTGTTGCTTTAAACCCTAGATTCAAAATTCAAATGTTCCATATATAGAGACGTCAAATACAATATTTGTTGGTAAACAGGAGCAGCTGAGTATTTTCCATGATCTCACTATCATTCTACCTACATTAGCAGCAGGTGACCAGAACTTTCCTAGATAGTTGGGAGTAGACCAATTGTAAAATCTATTTGCTATTCTGAAGATATAAACTTCAAGAATCAAGCCTGAATCTTTTGTAGAACAACCAAATCATACTCGTGTGACATTCTTCTAATCAGTGGTTTTCCACAAATTGCCAATCTTGCTCAGACATGTGACAGAATAGATAGCGTGAGAAGTCGAGAAGTGTTATACTTGTGCGTACTTAGTGTGTTAGTCTGAGATTGGAGTGGGTATCTTTGGGGCAAAATATGGCTACAGTGTAGCACAGTGGCTAGCACTGTTGCTTCACAGCGCCAGGGACCTGGGTTCGATTCCCGGCTTGGGTCACTGTCTGTGCGAAGTCTGCACGTTCTCCCAGTGTCTCTGTGGGTTTCCTCCGGGCGCTCCGGTTTCCTCCCTCAAGTCCCGAAAGATGTGCTGTTGGGTGATTTGGACATTCTGAATTCTCCCTTTGTGTACCCGAACAGGCGCTGTAGTGTGGCGACTAGGGGATTTTCACACTAACTTCATTGCAGTGTTAATTTAGGCCTACTTGTGACACTAATAAAGATTATTATTAGAGGAGTTAATTTACTGTTCCCACTAGGTAGGAAATGGCAGCGAGTTGGCTGCTAATTTTACATCAGGACGATTGGCAAGTCAATGCAAAGGGAATTTGGGCAGGGTGTAAAATGGGAGGCTGACCAGCCACCACCTATTTTCTGCTCCAGAAGAGCAGTTAAAATCTGCTCAGGGGTAAATTCATTCCACATCCAACAAGACTAAATATAAAGCAGTGTTGCTCGATGATGCTGTGAGTTCCAAATAGGAACATTGCTGCTTTCCCCATTGCTGGCAGACATCACCTTCTTGAGTGCAAGCATTTTCAAAAGTCAATTCCAAGAACATGATCAAATACCTTTCAGCAGGGACATTGTTGAACCATGTAGTATGAAATATAAAATGTTTTAAGATATACAAGATATTTATATTTTGGACAGTCACATGGATAGGAAAAGTTTAGAGGGATATGGGCCAAATGCAGGCAAATGGGGTTAGCTTAGATGGGCTTTTTGGTTGGCATGGACCAGGTTGGGCCGAAGGGCTTGTCCCGTGCCTAGATTCTATGATATCTGTTGCTTAACGGTTGCTAAATATTCTTTATATCTGTAAAACTAGATACAAGATAATTAACAAACTGGTTGAAAATGAAAATGAATTGTAGCAGCATTGTTTAACTCAAACTACACCCAGTGTTCACCATTAAACCTGTGTGTGGTCACAAATGTCAAAGTAAAACACAAGATTCTCACTCTCCTGTTAAATTATGTTCAAACCGGTTCAAGTTATTAAAAAAAATTACTGCGGATGCTGGAATCTGAAACCAACGAGAAAATGCTGGAAAATCTCAGCAGGTCTGGCAGCATCTGTAGGGAGAGAAAAGAGCTAATGTT
This sequence comes from Scyliorhinus torazame, assembly GCF_047496885.1. Lineage (NCBI taxonomy): Eukaryota > Metazoa > Chordata > Chondrichthyes > Carcharhiniformes > Scyliorhinidae > Scyliorhinus > Scyliorhinus torazame. Next base: position 172,593,221 of record NC_092722.1, on the reverse strand, counting down.
TCGAGTCCAGGTGGCCCTTTGTCAAAGCTAAAAGACATAGAAAGTGGGAAATATTTATACTGTGGGGTGAGAGATTGAAAGATGAGTCATACCCACAGAATAAGGGAACAGAGTGCTAATGGCAGTCCCCAGAGAGAACAAAAAGGTGTGAAAGGCCAAACAGTAGAGAAACTAACATCAGAGGGTGAATTCGGGAACGGCATTGTCGGGGGTTAACACCCAGTCCTAGGGCCAGCGAAGGCAGTAAAAGTCGGGAGAAAGCACAGAGGAGGGGAATGTCGAAGACCAGCAAAAAAGCGGCCGTGAAAAAAGCGGCTGAAAGTCTGTCGGGGAGTGGAAAGGTCACCGCGGGGTCAGTAAAGAAAATGGAGGCTGGAGCACCAGGGGAGGCCGCATTGCTTACGGCTGAAGAAATAACTAAGGTGATGGCTGTGGAATTTGAAAGGCAGTTTGCAAAATGCATGGAAACGGTGAGGAAGGAGATGAGGGAGGTTTTGAGTGCGCTGGTGGAGGAGGTGATTTCCCCGGTGATGACGGCGGTGGCGAGCGCAGTGGCGGAGGTGCGAGAGCAAGGGGAGGCGCTGAAGGAAGTGGAGGAGACGTTATTGCAGCACGGTGATCAACTTGCCTCGATGGGGAAGGAGATGCGGAAGGTGATGGACATTAACAAGGATCTGCGAGGAAAAATGGAAGACCTGGAAAACAGATCCAGGCGACAGAATTTGAGGATTGTGGGGCTGCCCGAAGGAGTTGAAGGACCAAAGCCGATTGAGCATTTTGCCGCGATGCTGGCAAAACTATTGGGGGAGGGGGAGGATCCCTCCCGATATGAACTGGATCGGGCTCATCGGTCGTGGAGGCCTGTACCAAAGGCGAGTGAGCCGCCAAGGACAGTGACTCTGTGCTTCCGTAGGTTCAGTGTGAAGGAGAAGGTCCTGAGCTGGGCCAAGCAGAAGCGGGTGGTACAGTGGGCTGGAACTGGTATACGTGTATACCAGGACTTTACGGTGGAGCTGGCGAGGAGGCGGGCTGCCTTCAACCGGGTGAAGAGGGCACTGTACATTAGCAAGGTGCAGTGCGGCATTGTATATCCAGCGAAGCGGAGGTGACTTACAAGCTCAAGGACTTTTATTTTGGAACGGCGAAAGCAGCGGAGGAGTTTGCGAAGGCAGAAGGACTGTGGCAGAACTGACAAATTGAGAAATGGCAATGTGCCGATATAACCTCATGACTGTATTTTCTTCTTTTTTGTTTCGCTGCGCGCGGGTGTAGAGGCTAGAGGAGCCAATGTTGTATATATTTGGACAAGGGAAGTGATGGGACCTTCACTCGAAATGAGGGCTCTTTGGGGTGTAGGTGGATATGCGGAGTTTGTGTGCTAAAAGGGGATTTCTGGGCTTTCCTAGGGCCGGGCAAGTGGGAAAGGGACCCGGGCCGGGGGCCTCCACGCTGGCTGGTTTAAGCCGGCCAGTGAACGGGAGTGAGGTGGGGGAGGGGCTGCGGCCATCGGAGCCTGGCAGAACAGGGTCCGAGTGGTCTAGCCGGGGTGGAAAGTTGGGGGGAAGGAACCGAGGTTGGGAGGAGGAGTTTTACAAGAGGCAGTGGACGGGAGGAGCTGGAGACTGGGGGGGTGGGGGGGTGCTGTACAACTCTTGGGTATCATGAAGGGGAGGGGGAGTGGACTCTGTAGGTTAATGGTGACCATGGGCGGTCCCAGACTCCTTTTTCTTTTTCTCCTTTGTATTTTGTTTCCACCGTGGGAGGGTTTGGTTTATTGGATACATATATTGATAGGTGGGCCGTTGTTTGGCGTGGTGGGAGGATGGGATCATTGGTATTGTTAAGGGGATTGATTTTGTATTTGTTACCATTTACTGTTTGTGGGTGGGGTGTAAATGTTTGAAGGAAAATGTCCACAAAAAAAAATTAAAAATGTTCTCTCAATCAAAGTACACTAAAAAATATGCATGTACCTGATTATAGGAAATTACAAATAACTTTCTCTCCAATCATTACTTAATATTGTCTATATCTGCAGGAAATGTAGGTAAATGAACCACAATCTGACATTTGGAATGAATTGTTCCATATGATGATAAAGGTAACTATCACTTTAATTGTAGTGTCAGCTCTTAATTCCGCAGCCAGTAGCTTTCAAATTGTCTGCTCACAGTTCTTTTTAAAAAAAAATTCTACGTCAGAAATTATTGACCTGATTAATCAAAAGAACTGTCCAACATCTACACACGTACAGATTTCTTTTTAAAGTGAATTATTCAATATACAATCAGAATCCAAACTAAGAAAGCTGATTTATTTGAGGGATGAGAATCAATGGACCATATGGCCTTTTCTCATGTATGCCTTTTGTCATGATTTTAGCTGTTATCAGGTAATCATTGGCTGTCCCTTCTCTAGTTAGAATAAACACGGTTAGACCAGAGAAATCAGGTCAGCGTGGATTAGTCTGTTTGCATAGTGTTTGTTGCACATTCAACATAGACTCCCAAACACATTGACTGGCTTTCCTTTTGAACTCTGTTCAACAGGAACACTTGAGGCTGCCTCTGGAAATTAGTTCTGGCTGCTCTCCAACTTTGTATTTGAAATATAACTGAAACCGGGTCAAAAGCACATTTTGTGGTGTCAGCTCTTCTCCAACATGAAAAAAATGGAACTGCAATTTGCTACTGGCCTTTGTGTGAAAGTTCACTTTATCTGATGAAGATTGTAATAGGGGGCTGAGACTAAAACAGCAATTTGGCACCATGCTGTTCCAAGCAGCTACAGAACTCCACAAAGCCCTGCAAAATAACAGTGCTGCGGCGTACTGGAACAAAGCCACAGTTTACTTTGAATTTTGTTCGTGGGTAACTTTTTTGTGTTTCATATTACATATCAACCACAACTAAGAAAGATGGCAGAAAAGGGATTTGATCCGGGCTTCTCTGAATGCCATTTGGTGCTGGGCACAAGAAAGTAAAGCACAACTTTTTCATCACAAATCAGTTTCTCCTTTTCCCGGTGAGGAAGCAGGTGATCTCGATCTGGTTTCCACCCATCATCACTAAGGCCCAAGATAGAGAACTTAACTCTGAGCACCCTGTGATGTTTTGATTTGGTGTTCTAACAGTCGTTACCACAGTTGTTTGTTTCCCATGAACTTGAATCACTGCATTTCTAAACATTATAGAAGTGAAATTTGACTGTCTCATTGTTCATGTCTAGGCAATTTATAACCTTGTGTTGATCCTTCAAAGAAGAAGCTGACCCTGTGGGGAAGTTATTGCTGCTAAATCACAGAGTGAAGCTCCACCATAGGGAAAGACACATCTGTGCCAAATATCTCTTTAAAAGTGGTACAGTGCAAGTTGCATTGTGGTAATTGGCACCTCTATTTTTGCACGCCATCACGTGTAGGGAATCTCAAAGCTATTCTGAAAAGATACCCATTCCTGTTCAAAAGCAGCCTCCTGCAGTTACCTCGTTAAAAGAAATACAACTTGCATTTCTGTAATGTATTTCATGACCAGGAAGTCTCAAAGTGCTTGACCGCCAATGATGTAGTCACTGTAATGTAGGGCAAGGTTTTTCAAAGTGTGGGTCGCCACCTGCGGATGGGTCGTGGAGTGATCAGTCACGCCTTCCGCATGGTGGTCCCGACTTTTACATAAAGAATGGCAGCCACTGTTGCCCTGTCCTTTAAATGGAAATCAATGAGGCTGTGTGGAGTCTTCAGGCCAGAAGCGGCAGCAGAGAGCAGATCTCACACCCTGCATGCACACTTGATGTCAAGTGCCCTCCAGGTATGTGCTTTTGCCGCCATTTCACAGGGCAGTGTTGCTCCCATTTTCCAGCTGCTGGCAAGCAAGGCAAGTGATCTGTGAAGATGAGTTGTTTTCTTAAAAGTAAGAGACGACCAAAGACTCAAATGAGCAGTTTACCTATTAGACAGTATCTCACAACAGAATCTGTTGGACAGAGCTGCTCAGGAGAGTCCAGGGCAGGACAGAGCAGTGCTACTGTTAGAGCTCCAGGGCCTCTGGTTAACAGCCTGCAAAGAATAAACTCAGGAACAAAGCGGTATAAAGATGATTTCTCGAGGTATGATTTTGTCAACTGTGACAATGCAAATAAGGATGCAAAGCCCATGTGTGTCATATGCAGGGAAGTACTGGCAAATGAGAGAAGTTTTGGAATTTGAGAGAAACGGTGGGTGAAAAATTCCTTTTGAGGTTGAGACCCCAGAATCAGTTGTTAACTTAGAGCTGTCTCTAAATTAAAAGACAACGCTGCTGTAGCTGACCTGTGATACCGCATTAAAAACACACCAAAAGCCCTCGAGGCTGTCAACATTCTGGAGTGCTGAGTAAAACACGCATTTTGTTCCTATTGCCCTTCATGACGATCTACGTGTGCGAGGTTGGATTTTCATAAAGGTGACGACCGCACAAAGGAAGTAGCTGAAGTCTGCACCTGATATGCACATTGACCTCTCCCCCTTTGCACCTGATTCAAGTGAAATCGTGAGGACCAAGCAGAAAAAAAGTTTGAAAAACACTGATGTAGAGAATGCGGCGGCCAATTTGCACACAGCAAGCTCCCCAAAAATAGCAATGTGATAATGAACCAGATAATCTGTTTTTGTGATATTGCCCTTGAAGGTGGTGGTCAGCTGCCTTCTTGAACCGCTGCAGTTCATGTGGTACAGGTATTCCCAAAGTGCTTTTTGGAAGGGAGCTCCATCATTTTGATACAGCAACTATGAAGGAACGGCAATATAGTTCAATCATGATGGTGTGTGCCTTGGAGGGGTATTTACATGTAGTGGTGTTGTTGCCCATCAAGGAGGTCGAGATCACGGGTTTGGAAAGGTGCAGTGCATCTTGTAGATAGTACACACTGCTGGAACTGTGCATTGGTGGTGGAGGGAGTGGATGTTTCCCCTTGATTCCCATCGACTCTAGTTTTGCTTTAATTCCTTGATGCCATACTTGATTGCCTTGATGTCAAAGGCAGTCCGTTTAATCTCGACTCTTAAGTTCATTTTTTGTCCATGTTTAGACTAAAGGGGCAGGTGGAGTGGTAATCCAAAGGCCCAGACTAATGATGCTCTGGGGACATGGGGTTTGAATCCAACCATGACAGCTGGTGGAATTTTAAATTCCATTAACAAATCTAGAATTAGCTATCTATTTTCAGTAATTGTAGCCATGGAACCATGATTGTCGTAAAAATCATCTGGTTTACTAAAGAAATCTGCCATCTTTACCTGGTCTAGCCTACATATGACTCCAGACCACAGCAATGTGGTTGACTCTTAAATGTACTTTGAAATAGCCTTAGCAAGCCACTCGGTTGTATCAAAACTACTACAATGTCTACAAAAGGAACAAAACCGTGCATATTACAGACATTGAATATCAGGGGTGATGGTTGGGTTCTCTCGTGTTGGCGATGGTCATTACCTGGTGAATGTTTCTTGCCTCTTCTCAGCCTGAATATTGAACAGGTCTTGATTGCATATGGCTATGGACATGGACTACTTTAGTGAAGGACTCTCCGCAGTACTGCACTGGAGTATCAGTCTTGATTTGAATAACAATAGATTTGTTTTGTGCAAAACTCCCTCTTTGCTGTTGTCCATGACACTGAGAATATGGCAGACGTCTTTTCACAGCGTTTACAAGAGGGCAGGATTTCTATGATGCCACTGAAGCGAGTGGCATCAAGTGACACAAGAATAAAGGCATCTGACCCCAGAGTGTGCCTTTAACTTGCAGAATTGGAATATAAAACACAATAGAAAAATGACCAAAGCAAAACACTAATTGTGAAGGAATGTTTTTCTAACATTTTGAATTGTACATGGCATTCAGATGAAGTTGATTCTGTTAGATAATATTTACCATGTATCAGTCTATTTTTATATAGCATAAGTTTTGTATCTCTCCATGATGTATAGATTTACAATCATAATCTGAATCGAGATCAGATTATGGACTTGATATCAATTCTAATGTCCATTGATATGAATATTACATTCCTTCAAATTATGGGGACGTGCTACTTTGTTTCCAGTGTTATTTTTGCCAGCAATGGCTGTCAGTGCACTTCATGAGAAGTAATAAGCATCAACAATGAGAAGATACAGAGACATCCGAAAACTCTCTGATGACAAGAATTCTGTCTCAAACTGAACTATGTGTTCCATATTACATCTCTTTCAAGAAAGAGTTAAGACGAGAAATTACTCTGCCTCCAATTGAACTGCGACCCAATTATCGTCTTGACACAACTTTGTCCAAAAGGATCAATCCAAATCTGCCTGATTGATAAACTATTATAACACAAATTCCTTGGTCCAGCTTATTTGTTTCATTGTACACAGATCTTGTAGACAAATGAGGTATAAACAAAATTCCAAGCAGTGCGGCTACATTGCTCTTTCCTGGCTGCAGCCTTGAATTTGCCTTTTATTGTTTGCATCTATGATTTAATTTCCTACGAATGGACTCTAAATTAAAGCCCTCAAGATTAACCTTTCCGTTCCTTTCATTTCTCATTCATTTTCTTGCAAGACTGACGGGTCTGATTTCTAATCTTTCCACCTAACTCATTCTCCAATTTCAGCAATCAGCCTCATGGGTCTTGTCTCTGCTGCCTCGAGGGCTGTGAGATGTTTCCTAAACTTTAATGACCAGACTGAATGCAGTATTCAGAAACTTAATGAAAAATTATATATGACGGCCACAGTTGTGCCAGACTTTTATTTTTATGATTCAGTAATATACCAGCATTCCAATTGTTTTGCTAATTACTGCTCTAAAATGACTGAACAGCCAAAGTGTTGAATCAACGTTTCCACAAATCAAGTTGATGCCATTTATTAAATATCTGTGTATCTCACTTCCAATTTCAAACATTTTGCACTTACGTCTTGAATGTAAACAGTCATAATTTTGCCCACTTAAACTTTCCTGGGTCCATTTTGGTGTGCGATTGTTTTGTCGGTCTTGAATGCTAATTTGTTTAGTATTATCTGAAAAATCTGTTCAGTTTATTATGTTTCGGAACAGTGCATGCATATTCGAGGTCAACACTGATCCCCAGGGCATTGAACATAGTTCTTCACCCAGCCCAACATTGCTTTTCTCACTCATTCCCACAAGTTACGATAAAGTTACAGTGACTACTTCATTATTCTCACTGCAGACTCCTGCAGTTCCAGACAAAGGTTCATGCAGGACAACAATATTAAAGTTACACTATTGGCCTGTAGAGTAAGCTCAAAATTTAATTCACCCATGAATACAATGGGAGACCTGATGGCATAAGGTATTGGCAGCACTCGAACGTAAGGTAGCGAATTTCACAGATTCCCACTCTCTGGGTGATGAGATTTTGCCTCAACTCAGTCCTAAAAGGTTTACCCCTTATCCTCAAATTATGACCCATATTTCTGGACTCCCCCACCATGGGGCACATTTTTTTCTGAATCTACCCTATCTAATCCTGTTAGAACTTTATAGGTTTCTATGAGATCCCCTATCACTCTTCTAAACTCCAATGAATATAATCATAACCGACTTAGTCTTTCCTCATATGACAGCCCTGCCATTACAGAAATCAGCCTGGGAAACCTTTGCTACACTCCCTCCATAGCAAGAACATCCTTCCTCAGATAAGGACACCAAAACTGCGCACACTACTCCAGGCGTGCTCTCACTAGTGCCCTACAAAATTGCTGTAAAACATCTCTATTCCTATACTCAAACCCTCTTGCTTAGAAGGCTAACGGGGGTGGGGTGGGGACAGTGGGAGAGGAAGGACGAGGGAAGGAGAACAACAGAGCGGAGCCAGAAGGTAGTAAAGAGGAGGGAACACAAATTGAGGGGGAGAGCACAGAAAGCGATGATGACCACAACAAGCACAGCAAGGCGAAAGAGAGAAAAACCAGGAAGAAGGAACGACAGACGGCCGAAGCTGAGGCAAATGGACAAAAACACAGAAAACCGACCAAGAGATGCAAGTGACTTCGGTGCCCCTTCCACCCGGTTTTCTTTTGCTTGTTTTGTATTAAAAAAAGAGAAGGGGGGGAGGAAAGCCTCCCCACCCCCCATCACTTACTGGCATATGTTATGTAATTTTTCTTGCTTTGTATATTTACTTCTGGGTTTTTTTCCCTTTGTTTTTGTTTTTAAAAATTTTTTTTGGTTTCTCTGTACATTTGTAGCCATGACGTGGAGATTCTGGCATTGGGACTGGGGTGGGCACAGTAAGAAGTCTTCCAACACCAGGTTAAAGTCGAACAGGTTTGTTTCGAATCACTAGCTTTCGGAGCACAGCTCCTTCCTCAGGTGAATCCACTTTAACCTGGCGTTGTAAGACTTCTTACCAAAATTGATTGTCCACCCCTTATTTCTCTTCAAAAGGTGGTTGTGGGCTGCCTTCTTGAACTGGTGCACTCTGTTAGGTGAAGACACTCCTATGGAGTTGCTTCTGACAGGATCAGAGGAGGGAAGATTCTGACTTCCTCTGAGAAGGGCAATCTGGCTTTGAATAGTCTGTTCAACAAATGGTGTCACTTTAAATACTCCCTTAATCTTCAGGGGTCCAGTCTGAATCCAAAGTTATGGTCCATTATCACCATTTTCAGTGAAGCACACCTGGTGAGATCAGGTATACCTGTGTTAATACTATGTTGAGTGTTCGCTAAAGACAAATACATTGAAACTCTTGATCTAGGAAGGCACCCTTTACATAACGTCGTTGAAAAGGTAGGTAGAGGCTCCAATAACACGGCCCTAACATTGAGACCCAGAATGCCGAACTCCTTGCCAAGTTTGTAGTTATTCATCCAAAGCCCACTGAAAGTGGGGGTTTATTGGAATGGTTGAGATGCTGGCATTGGGCCTGGGGTGAGCACAGTAAGAAGTCTTCCAACACCAGGTTAAAGTCCAACAGGTTTGTTTCGAATCACTAGCTTTCGGAGCACAGCTCCTTCCTCAGCATCATCAGATTCACCTGAGGAAGGAGCAGTGCTCCGAAAGCTAGTGATTCAAAACAAACCTGTTGGACTTTAACCTGGTGTTAGAAGACTTCTTACTGTGTACATTTGTAAGTATACCTTGTATAAAACCTAATAAAATATTTTTTTTTAAATGAAGGCTAACATACCATTTGCCTTTTTTTACAGCCTGCTGTACCTGCGCGCTTACTTTCAGCGACTGATGCACTTGGACACCCAAGGTCTCGCTGAGTATCCACCTCTCCCAATTTACACACATTCAAATAATAATCTGCCTTCCTATCTTAGCTACCGAAGCGGATAACCTCACATTTATCCACATTTGCGTCTGGGCAAACAGGACACTGATTGTTCCAGGCAGAGTCACTTTAACTGCTTACCTGTCCAATTTACACAATGTGTAGTTCCCTGCTCAAGAGGGAGAGACTCTATATGGCCAACATATTTTGGCTCAGCTGTGAATTAGCAGCAAGTGGTTGGAGCTCTGCATCCACCAAATTTGAAACAAACCCAGTCAAACAATGGATTTAATTCTGAATTCTCTTGTTTCACGCTGTTAATGAAGTTTACTCTCCCACCACCCCCATTCTCAAAGTTCATCTTCTGCTTGACACTGTAGCTGAGGCATTATTTTCCACAACAACTAACTAATGCTTAAAAAGTTAAGTTTAAAAAAAAAAGCAATAGTAATGGCTCTCCTTACACACGTAAAAAAAATATATTCAAATGAACGCATTTCCAAATTATAGGGTGTCCGTTTTTTCTAAGGATAAAAAACTCTATGCAGAGTTCTAGCATAGGTTTAAATCACATTCTTGCTGCTTTGCAGTAGGTAGGCTAATCTAATGAGGATTGGGAAATTGTACAGTTATTGGTCAGATTTGAGCAATTGGATCTTGGCCAAAGACAGGAAACCAGGGGCGAAATTCTCCGGAAACAGCGCGATGTCCGCCGACTGGCGCCCAAAACAGCGCAAATCAGTCGGGCATCGCGCCGCCCCAAAGGTGCGGAATGCTCCGCATCTTTGGGGGCCGAGCCCCAACCTTAAGGGGCTAGGCCGGCGCCGGACGAATTTCCGCGCCGCCAGCTGGCGGAAAAGGCCTTTGGTGCCCCGCCAGCTGGCGCAGAAATGACATCTCCGGGTGGCGCATGCGCGGGAGCGTCAGCGGCCGCTGACGGCATTCCCGCGCATGCGCAGTGGAGGGAGTCTCTTCTGCCTCCGCCATGGTGGAGACCGTGGGGAAGGGAAAGAGTGCCCCCACTGCACAGGCCTGCCCGCGGATCGGTGGGCCCCGATCGCAGGACAGGCCACCGTGGGGGCCAGATCGCCTCGCGCGCCCCCCCCCCCCCCCCCAGGACCCCGGAGAACGCCCGCGCCGCCTTGTCCCGCCGGTAAGGTAGGTGGTTTAATCTACGCCGGCGGGGCAGGCATTTTAGAGGCGGGACTTCGGCCCATCCGGGCCGGAGAATCGCGGGGGGTGGCCCGCCAACCGGCGCGGCACGATTCCCGCCCCCGCCGAATATCCGGTGGTGGAGAATTTGGCAACCGGCGGGGGTGGGATTCACGCCAGCCCCCGGCGATTCTCCGACCCGGCGGGGGGGCCGGAGAATCTCGCCCTAGATATTGGATACCATGGCCTGGATTCTCCATTCTGGAGCCATCAGGGAATCGGGACTGGTCTCCAGTGGTGCTGGGAGCAGGGCCCAGGTGCGGGTCTCACTCCTTAACCATGCGAATATATGCATTGTCGAGACTCGCTGGATCCCATCGGAATCCTGCTAGCGGGCCACCATTTTGAGTGGGCCTGATCCCGAGGTCCGGTGGCAGGCCGACATCCCCGTCACAATGCTAATCGCCCCCCCCCCCCACCTCTCCCAGAGAAGAAGGGGCATTCTCTCCCTCCCCCCCCCCCCCCAAGGGGAATGATGGGTCGCCTCCTCCACCCCAATAGCACGCACGCATGAGGGTGAGCCAAGCCCCCAATTGATGCCCCCCCTATCAGACACCTCTCCTTGGCAGCTGAACATCAGTCCAGTGAAGAGTCAAAAGTAGGATCACTTTCCCTGTCATAACATTTGGAGTGCACAAGGGGGCCATTCGGCCCACTGAGTCTACACCGGCCCTTGAAAGAGCACTCTACTTAAGCCCACGCCTCCACCCTACCCCGGTAACCCAGCAACACCATCTAACCTTTGGACACCTAAAGGACAATTTAGCATTGCCAATCCACCAAACCTGCACATCTTTGGGCTGTGGGAGGAGACTGGAGCACCCGGAGAAAACCCACGCAGACCAGGAGAGAAAGTGCAAACTCCACACAGTCAGTAATAAGGTCAGCATTGAACCCGGGTACCTGGAGCTGTGAGGCAGCAGTACTAACCACTGTGCCATCTTGCCACCTCAGACAAAAGACTTTAAAGCAGCAGCTGTTATGAGTGCTGACACAGTGCTTGGTTGATTGTTTATTTATCTTTCCCTTCACATTTGAATGCATCTCAAGTACCCTACTTTGATACTAACCACAATGTTTCTGAACACTCTTGCTATGATTGACAGCTGCTCTCCACCTCAAAAGGAGCTAAGTGGTTTCACTTCCTCTTCTCAAAGCAGAAACCACTTAGCTGCTTTGGATGTGGTGAGGAGCTAACTCCTAGGACCCTTGGGGGACCCCCACCCCCCACCTCTGCAGCCTGACAGCAGCAGGGGGGGGCACTTTATTGGTGTCTTGACCCCCTCTGGGCTCCACTGCAGCAGGGGTGTGCTTGCCCAACCTCTCTCCAAACCTCCCCCAGTGGAGTTTCCAATGTGGAGGTCGGAGCATCACGGTGGGGGAGGAGACTTGGGCTTCGGGCTTCCAGTCAGTTAATTACATGTGTATGCATGGTAAACATTGATTTCTGTGATCCCGCTGGCGCAGGTTGGGTAGCACCCAAGGCCGGCAGGCGGGGCTGCAGAAATTGTCAAAGGGCACCGAACCCGGTTTTCGGAGGACGCCTCATTCTTCACCCGATCAGGATTCCTGTTTGCAATGGCGGGGAACGGAGAATCGTGGTCTATATGTTTGGTTTGATTCATTGATATTCTCTTCCCCCAACATCTCCCACATACTCAGCAATTATTTGAACATTTCAGACTTGTCAGCATATGCAGGGTGTGGGGAAAAGGCAGGAGGGTGGCACTAAGTCATGATGTCCACTTGGAGAGCCAGTGCAGACATGATGGGCCAAATGGCCTCCTGCGCCATATGAATTCTGTGCCTTATGGATACAACATAAACGTGAGTGCTGACCAAGTGCCAGGCAATGACCACCTCCTACAAGAGAGGATTTCATTACCGCCTCTTGACATTCAATGGCATTACCATTGCTGAATCCCCCACAATCAACATCCTGAGGGTTACCATTGATCAGGAACTGAACTGGACTAGCCATGTTAATACTGTGGCTATCAGGGCAGCACGGTGGCGCAGTGGTTAGCACTGCTGCCTTTCGGCACTGAGGATCCGGGTTCGATCCTGGCCCGGGTCACTGTCGGTGTGGAGTTTACACATTCTCCCCGTGTCTGCGAGGGTCTCACCCCCACAAGCCAAAGATGCACAGGGCAGGTGGATTAGCCACGCTAAATTGCCCTTTAATTGGAAAAAAAAATTGGGTACTCTTTTAAAACATTTTTGTTTAAATGCTGTGGCTACCAGGGCAGGTCAAAGGCTAGGAATCTTATGGCAAGTAACTGACCTCCCAAAGCCCGTCCACCATCTACAAGCACAAGTCAGGAGTGTAATGGAATACTCTCCACTTGCCTGGATGAGTGCAGCTCCAACAACACTCAAGACGTTCGACACCATCCAGGACAAAGCAGCCAGCTTCATTGCTCCCCCATCCACAAACATTCAAACCCTCCACCACCGACGAACAGTGGCAGCCGTGTGTACCATCTACAAGATGCAACTCGCCAAGATTCCTTCAACACACCTTTCAAACCAAACCCACGACCTTCTAGAAGGACACGTGCAGCAGATACCTGGGAACCCCACCACCTGGAAGTTCCCCTCCAAGTCACACACCACCCTGACTTGGGAAATATATCGCCGTTCTTTCACTGTCACTGGGGCAAAATCATGGTATTCCCTCCCTAACAGCACAGTGGATGTACCTACACCTCATGGACTTCAGCGGTTGAAGAAGGCAACTCACCACCCCTTCTGAAGGGCAACTAGGGATGGGCAATAAATGCTGGCCTACCCAGCGACGCCCACATCCCGTAAATGAATTTAAAAATGATTGGTGCAAGGTGTTCCTGTGAGATTCCTAACAATAACTTTTAAAGTCACACAATAAACATCGAGTCTGAGTATGAACTTCCAACTAACTGCTCAATGTGGATATGTATGCTTTTAGGAATATGGAATCCCATCTCTATTGTAACATTGTCGAGCAAGCTTGCTTTGCATCAAGTGAGTGATATTTGGTTAATAGTGATCCTTCAACCACCACTAAAACAGAATACTTAATAATTTACTTCATTGCTGAATCCTGTGCAGGAATTGGCTGCAGCATTTGCTTCTGAAACAGTGACTACACTTCAAAAGTACCTCATTTGCTGGGAAGTATTAGGATGTCCGATAAACCTTCAACTGGTGTGTGACAATGTAATTGCTGCTTTTATTTCAGGCCTTCCAGAACATTCTCTCTGGATGTAACATTCAAGAAAAAGACCCTGGAGTGCAATTGCTACAATAGGCTTGCTCCCTTCTAGGGCCATCTAGTGTTCAATTAACAACATTCAAGTATAATACAAGACATTAAGGACTTTGAAATGCTACACTAATGCAAGCTATTTGATGTGTTACCTTACAAGCAAGCTATTACTCTTTTTTTTTGATTCCCAACAATGTTGTATACACTTACCCAATGCAAACCCCATGCAAAATGCCACATCTGCAATTGCGTAAACACTTCCGTACACAGAGACGTGACGCAAGTCCACTAGGTAACCCATAATAGGCATCATAGAAGAATCTACCATTCCTAAAAGGATTAATACATTGATTAGAGATGACAGTTCCAGAAAGGCAACTTGACCATAAGTAACAAACACACCAGTGATTCAACGCATTTAAAAAAAAGACAAGGTGATTAAAATTAAATTAAAATACATATTAATGTGCTGAAAATTTCATACTTCGGATTTACAATCAAGTACCCATCTGTCTACTTGATGATCAAGAATAAGTTTGACAAAAGATCAACAACCTAAAATGTTAACTCTTTCACTGCCCACAGATGCAGCCTGATCTGCTGAGTATTTTCAGCATTTGCTGTTTTTTAATTTAAATTTAGGGGTGTGCCAAGTTTTTTTTTAAAATTGGGAGTTTATTATTTTTAAATGTGGAGTCAAAATTCAGATGCGTAATACTAATACTTACGTTGATGTATATTTTATGTCTTGAATGGTAGAAGTTTTATGCTATGATGAATTAGTTCCCGATGATTCAAATTATACAGCTTTATTAACATTGCTCACTTAACCAATGTTTAAAATTATATTCACTTATTTTGTTAAACAACCTTACTGTCCTAGGCAAGAGTAAGACTGAATAGAAAAAGTGTGTAAAAAGTTGAAACTATATGATGCAGTAACTTGGAACATTGTCTTTTTATCTATGAGACTTGGGGTTTCAATTCACTTTCGCAGATGATATTGAAACCTTAGGTCATATAATTAATAACATTTCCTCAAATTGAGTTTCTATGGCATAATGAGAAATGTACATCCTGTCGCGTTAAGGAGTTGATGCAGTAGACAAAGCATTTTTAGGAACAGAAAACCAATTAGTGACAAACCCAACGAGAGGAGATGCAATTCTAATCTTGGGGAAGGAAGAAGGACAAGTGAGTGAAGTGAAGCTGCCGACCATATCGGGAATAGTATTCACAATTCAGTTAGATTCAGAATTGCCATGGAAAAGGACAGAGATAAAGCAGCAGTAAAAATGTTAAACTGGGGGAAGGCAAATTTTGCAAGAGTGAGAAGGGACTTGGCTGAGGTGGACTGGATGACACTTCTAGAGGATAAGTCTGGAAAACCAGTGGGAAGCACTTAAAAAGCACAACCTAAATGTATAAAGTAGACATGTCCCCCCCAAGAATAAGAGTGGTTCTGCCAAACCTAGTTGCCTAGAGGAGCACAGGAGAATATCAAACCGAAAAAGAAAGCTCACGATAGGCACAAAGAACTAAGCACTGCAGGTAGCCTAGATGAGTATAGGAAGCGTGGGGATGAAGTAAAAAAAGTAAATAAGGAAATCAAAAAGAGGCCATCAAAAAAGATTAGCAAGTAAAGTTAAAGAAAATCCAAAAATATTTTACCAATATATTAAAGGTAAAAGGTTAGTTAAGGAAAGAGTAGGACCTATCAGAGACGAAGAAGGAAATTGTGCGTAGATGCAGAGGCTGTGGGAAGGGTTTAAAATAATTATTTTGTCCCCGTGTTTACAAAGGAAATGGATGATGCCGATATAGTAGTCTAGGAGGAACACTATGAGATATTGGATGGGATAAGCAAAGAGAGAAAAAGTACTCAAAGGGTTGGAATCCTTGAAAGTTGATAATTCGGCAGGGCCAGATGGATTGTTTCCAAGGATACTGATGGAGGTCAGGGAGGAGGTAGCAGATGCTCTGAGGATGTATTTTCCAATCCTCACCAGATACAGGGGAGGTACCAGAGGACTGGAGAAATGTAAACGTGGTTCCATTGTTTAAAAAGAGATCAAAGGAAATGCCAAACAGTTCTAAGCCAATTAGTCTTGCTACGGTGGTGGGGAAATTAGCAGAATCAATCCTGAGAGATAGGATTAATTGTCACGAAGGCATGGACTAGTCAGGGATAGTCAACATAGATTTGTTAAAGGAAGGTCTTGCCTCATAAATTTGTTTGAATTCTTTGAGGAAGTGAGAAGAAGGGTCGATGAAGGTAGTGCAGTGGATGTTGTGCACATGGATATTAGGAAGGCGTTTGACAAGGTCCCGCATGGCAGATTGATCAAAAAAGAAAAAGCCCATGTGTTACAGGGCAATGTGGCAAACTGGATATAAAGTTGGCTTAGTAACAGGCAACAATGGGTGATGGTCAATGGCTGCCCTTACAAATGGAAAGTTGTTTCAAGTGGTGTTCCACAGGGCTCGATGTTGGGACATTTATTGTTTGTGTTGTATATTAATGATTTTGACTTGAACGTGAGGGGCATGATTGGGAAATTTGCAGATGACACAAAGTTTGTCCGAGTGGTAGACAGTATAGAGGTTAGCTATAATCTCCAAAACTATATAGATGGGTTAGTGGACTGGGCGACAAAGTGGCAGATAGGATTTAACACAGAGAAGTGCGAGATCATGCAATTAGTGAGTACACAATAAATGGGAATATACTAAGAGGGGTAGATGAAGTGAAAGATCTTGGCGTACAAGTACACAGGTCCCTAAAGGTAGCAGTTCAAGTACACAAGGCTGGAAAGAAAGCATATGGAACTCTCCTTCATTGGCAGAGATATAGAATATAAAAGTAAAAGTAATGATATAATGTTGGAATTGTATAAAACATTGGTGAGGCCACAACTGGAGTATTATGTGCAATTCTGATCACCACATTACAGGAAGGACATAATTGCTCTGAAGAGAGTGCAGAAAAGGTATGTTGCCAGAAAGGTGTAGCTACGAGGAGAGATTGGATAGGTTGGGATTATTTTCCTTCGAACAAAGAGGTCTAAGGGGTGACTTATTGAGGTGTTCCAAAATTATATGGGGAAGTGATAGGATGGACAGGATTAAATAGTTTCCCTTGGTGGAGAATTCTAGAACCAGGGGATGTAGATTCAAGATAAGTGGCAGAAGGTGTAGAGGGGACATGAGGAAGAACGTTTTTTATGCAGAGGGCAGTAGAAGTCTGGAATTCGCTGCCCGAGTTGGCGGTGGAGGCATAGACCTTAAACTCTTTTTAAAAGTACCTGGATCTGCACCTTAAAAGCTGTAAGATACAGGGCTATGGACCAGGTGCAGGAAGGTGAGATTAGAAATGGCACCTGGGTATCCTCGGGCTGGCATGGACAAGATGGGCCGAATAGCCTCCTTTTGTGCTATAACCTTTTAATGCTTCTAAAAAACCATTTGACATGGTTGCATGTTCTTTTGTACAGATCGGCCTCACCTTGGTTTCTCACTTAAACCCTTCTCTCCCTCGAGTAATTTGCAAAATTTGCCAATTGTAATTTTAATGTTAGTCTGTTGAAATGATGCTGCCACATATACACATTGCACCCTATAGGGACTGATCTAAGGCCCATGCTTGTAATATAACATCACCCTGGCACTGAAGTTCATAATTCATTTGATACAAGCTCAACTGCAACATTGCTCCTTGCAAACATAGAATTAGGGGACTTGATAGTCTTCTTTACTGTTACTTTTGCATTTAAATGCAAACAATGCCACTTCAAGTGAACATGATGTGTTTTTTTACTTGTGCTCGTTAATTGGTGATTGGGGCTGATCTATATTTCAGACAATATCCTCTCTCACAAGATGGTGTTCTGCATGTTGCCCTTTAGTTAAGATATCATCGTCTTTGCTCACCTATGGCAAAACCAACTCCAAAATTTGGTACAATGAGTCCATATATATTTTTGGCAAGCGGTACCTGTAATTAATGAAACAGATATGTTAATTGTGTTGTAAAATAATTTAATCTGAATTCTCAATTTTGATGCAATTTCGTTTGTGAATATTTCCGTTCCATTTCAGTACCACTTTTATATTTTACAATTCTAACTACTCTTCCCCTGTTCCAGAGGAAACATTATCCATAACTTTATTTGTTATCCTATTTTGTGTCCCATTCACCAATTCTAACATCTTTAATGAACACTAAAAACATGGGTCTAATCTACAATTTTTAAAATTTGGATATTTTAGCTTCTTCCTTAATCCCTTGTCTATGTCTCAATCACTTCTTTCACTAGCTGTGAAATTAAACATTAAAGGTGAAGGATTTCAGTGGCCTTTACTTTCTGATTTCCTGTCTGTGAGAATTTTTCAATTTCATTGGCTGCTTATTCTGCTTAATGACATCACTGTTGCTGGACACCTGGAAAGCCCTGTGATTTGGTGGCAGATTCGAACTGACCTTGGGAAAGGGGGACTCTGTGTCACAGAGATGGACAGCTTTCTTGAAGGTCAGCAGCAACTACTTTGTCGCTGACTGCGAAATCTAATTCCATGCTAATGAATGTATGTGTCAAAAATAACGATTGTCTGCATGTATTTAATAAGCATTATTCATTACGTTCTTTTTAAGAATATAAATTTATATATAAAATAATTTTCCATAAATTGTGGAATGCAATGTAGAGGAAACTCATTCATCATTAAATCCATGCATTCGCGTTCAAAAGAATGAAAATATGCCCAAGTTGTTATTTGTAATGTATTTTGGACCATGGTCTGCAGCAAAAACACAAGATCAGGTCCCAGCAGTTAATTGGAGAAGCTTGATTAAATTTAAAAGCCATTAATGCATTTCAGGAATTAAAATGTGCCACATTTAGTGAAAGGTGATTCAAACTGACTTCATTCCAGCAAGTCATTTGATAACCCCAATTTGATATTGTTAAACTTACACAAATAATGCTTATTCCAACGATTATCATCCCAAGGAGGGAACACAGCCACCTGAGGAAGAGATGAGAACTGGTGAGTATTGGACGGATTTGCTGATGATAACCACTCAAGTGCTTTCATATTCAGAAGCAGGCTTTCCCTTAATATGGCTGCTGTCTGAGAGATAGCTTAGTCTGATGGCCAAGTTTATACATTTTCTTTCATAAAACAAATCCACGTGATTTCATTTCCTGAGCAAGCAGACACATAGGGTATTCGATTATTAAATATGGTTTATGACAGGAACCACTGGATATCTTTTGATCTGTTTTTATTATTAAAGTCATCAAAGTCCATTGCACAGATTGCGAGACCTACATGCTCAATAGATGGTTCACAGGGTAATTTCCTACCTGCCCATTCTGTGTGCAAGGATACCAAAGATGTTAGTTCCAATTAGATACGAGATACTTGCTGGAACAAAAGCAATGCCTAAAAACCGAAATAAAGCTTATCGGCGTTAATGTCACTCAAATGTAATGAAATCACAATCTGCAAGAAGCAGGTATTGATAACTGTAGAGATAATAAAATGCTGCAGTATGAATAAACAGTTCTAATTTCCTATTGAAGGCTTGGCTAGAATAACAGAAGAACAAGAATAATATTTGTATAATGATACCATTGTTGGAAAATCGTTTTTTTCTTTATCCAGTTGCTTTTGTATAAAATTTATTTGAAAAAGTGTACTACTTGCTGAGCTTCATGTTTACTTAACATTAATCAGTATTAGCACGAATACTTTCTTGTTTGGTTAGCTGTTGAACATTTAAAACCCTGTGCAATGAATTAGCAGCATGAATGTTACTTTATATATGGGAAATTAAAGTTTAGTGTCAGCCAATTGTCTGACTAAATGCTAAAAATTCAAATCTGTTCAAAGGTGACAGTTTAGAAGTAACCAATGCGATTGAAGGCACATCAAAAATCGGGACAGTTCTGAAATTTGAGGTAACTTCTGCGGGAAGAATAATTGCCCTCATTTCTCGATGTGGTAATAGGTCTGAGGAGTATATTAATGAAGGCTCCCTCTGGTGGATATATCCGGTCAAAACATGAACCCATTCTCTGAGTAGACTAGACTGCAGTGTCCCAGCCATGGCTCAATTCTTGATAATGCTCTTGCCTCTGAATCAGACTTGAGGCTTCAGGTCTGATTCCAGGACTTGAGCACACAAATGTCTGATGCTCCATTTGAGGGAGAATCGCACAGCCGAGGGGATGTCTTTTGTATGAGATTCTAAGGCAATGCCTTATCTGCTCAGTCAGAGGGATATAACAAAAATCCCATGGGCACTAGTTTGAAGAATAGCAGGGGAGTTAAACCCGGTGTCCGAGTCGATATCTATTCCTTGAATCAACGTTGCAAAAATAGATTATAGGGTCATTAGCACATTACGGTTTGTGGGAGCTTGCTGTGCACGATTGGCTGCGGCTTTTCCTTCATTACAACTGTGACTGCACTTAAAGTACTTCATTGATTGTAAAGAACTTTGAGACATCCTGTGGCCATGATGGGCACTATATAAATGCAAGTATTTTCCTTTATTCATAGATATGTTAATAACACTCACCAGAGCAACATTCAAGAAGCATTAACAATGTAGCTGAGCATGATGACCAGATGATTCTCGAATAGTTACTGACAATTTCAAATAAGAAAGTAGTATCAAATTTATATTTACCCAGTTGCCATTTCGGGGAACACATGGTTTCCATCATCCAAATGGGCAAGGCTGGTTCGAGCATTGCAATGCCCATATTAGCAAAGCATATGGCTCCTTATTAAAATAAAAGAACCAAATTATTAACAATGACCAGCAATTATTAATGCTCAAATATAAGGACATGGGTAGAGATGGTCGCATGCACAGAATGAATTTAATAAGATAGGACTTGAGAAAAATGTACCCTTTACCAGGAGCAGTTCCAACAAAGGAAAGATTGTCAGAAGGGAACACTGTCAAATCAAGCGGTGGGTATAATTACATGAAATGCTTCTATTCCTGTGCTTTTTAATATTTATTGTTGAAAGGTTAAACACTTAAGCAAACAAGCCTGTTCAATTTTCAACAAGTTTAATGAAATACCGGACGCATTGATAGTTTGCATCACTGTTTACCAAGCTCGAATCAATGATTGCACAAAAGGAGATGATAGAACCACCTTAGATGCAAAGCCTGAATAAATGCAATAAATTATTTGATAAGTTGCTTGCATTTGTTAATGTGAGAACATCACCTATGCCACGTCCTTCTATCTTCTCGGTGTTATATTCTCCTGTGATTAACGTCAAATCTTCAAGACTAACTGGCTGCACTTATGCACCACAGCTACCGAAACCAGCAGCCGGTGAGTGACAAGTGCAGGCAGCAAGACCAAGGCCAATTTATACTGCAAACTGAGACTTTCACTACTGATGTGGGTAGCTCAAGTTGATAAATGTACTCTTGAGTCTCATGCTCCTTAAACATCAGCGCATCCAAAAATCCATCGTATCTATCCCTTCATGCAGGAAGTCCCATTCTAATATCACCCCAATCCTTGTTCACCTATAAAAATCCTAGTCCTCCAGCACCTCAAGGTTAAAATTCTAATTTTCAAGTTTAAATTTCTTTATGGCCTCATCCATCCCTATCTCTGTAAATTCCTCCAATTCTATAACCTACCCAGAATATCTACTCCTCAGCCTGTTGTGTATTCTTTCCTTGCTTCACCTAGCATTGTAGTTGTATCTCCAGCTGTCTATGCTCCTTATTCTGGAATTCCCTCCTTAAACCCCTCCATCTTTCTCCCTTCCTTCAATAATCTCCTTGAAACTTGACTCCCCTCGCAATATGTCCTCCTTTGCTCAAAGTACAACATTGTCTGTTTACTCATCTACGATCAGCATTGGAAACATTATCCACCTTAAAGAGACTATGTAAATGCAAGTTGGTAGTGTTCTTGTTGAACTCCCTGTTGAGGTCCTGAAATGATGCTAGAAGCATGATCATTAACCACATAGTGTAAATGAAAAGATGAATGATGCAATTGATATGCATTACAATGTGGATTCTGTAATCATAGAGCTGAGAAACACCAAGGGGCAAAAAACATTAGTGGAGGTTGTATATAGACCCCAAGCTGTAGTGGTGATATTGGGAATGGCATTAAACAGGAAATTAGTGATGAATGCAATAAAGGAGCACCTGTAATTATGGGTGATTTTAATCTGCATATAGATTGGGCAAATCAAATTAGTCACAATACCGTAGAGGAGGAATTCTTGGAGTGTACACGGGATGGTTTACTGGACCACTACATTGAGGAACAAACTAGAGAACAGAACATCCAAAACTGGGTATTGTGTAATGAGAAAAGAATCATTGACAATCTAATTGTGCGAGGCTCCTTAGGGATGAGCGACCATAATATGATAACATTTTTCATCAAGATGGAGAGTTACATAGTCGATTCTAAGACTAGGGCCCTGAATCTTAATAAAGGAAACTACAACGCTATGAGGCATGAGTTAGCTATAATAGGTTGGGAAATGTTACTTAAAGGGATGATGGGGGATAGGCAATGGCAAACATTCAAGGAGCACACGGGTGAACTGCAACAATTGTTTATTCCTGTTTGGTGCAAAAGTAAAACGGGAAAGGTGGCCAAACCATGGCATACAAGGGAAATTAGAGATAGTATTAGATCCAAGGAGGAGCATACAAATTGGCCAAGACAAACAACTGACCTGAGGATTGGGAGCAGTTTAGAGTTCAGCAAAAGAGGATCAAGAGATTGATTAAGAAGGGGAAAATAGAGTACAAGAGTAAGCTTGCAGGTAACATTATGTGAAGAGAAAAAGATTGGTGAAGACAAATTTAGGTCCCTTACAGTCAGAAACCAGGGACTAGGGGTCAAAGAATAGTGGTCAAAAAAATGGCTGAGCAACTAAATATATACTTTGGTTGTGTCCTCACAAAGGAGGACACAAACAAGATACTAGAAATGTTGGGGAACACAGGGTTTAGTGAGAGGGAGGAACTGAAGGAGATCAATATTAGTAGAGAAATGGTGTTGGGGAAATTGATGGTATAGAAGGCTGATAAATCCCCAGTGCCCGATAATTACATCACAGAGTACTTAAAGTGGCTCTAAAAATAGTGGATGCATCTTTGGTCAGCTTCCAGGATTCTATAGACTCTGGAACAGTTCCTACAGATTAGAGAGTAGCTAATCTAACCCCACTATTTAAAAAGTGAAAACAGAATTATAGACCAGTAAGCCTGATATCAGTGGTAGGAAAATTCTAGTATCCATTATCAAAGATTTTATAGCAGAGCACTTGGAAAACAGTGGCAGTATCGGACAGAGTCAGCATGGATTTATGAAGGTGAAATCATGCTTGACAAATCCATTGGAATTCTTTGAGGATGCAACTAATAGAGTAAATGAGGGGGAGCAAATGCATGTGGTTTATTTAGACTTTCAGAAGGCTTTTGACAAAGTCCCACATAAGAGATTGGTGTGTAAAATTAAAGCACATGGGATTAGAGGTAGTGTACTGAGATGGATAGAAAACTGGTTGGCAGACAGAAAACAAAGAGTAGGAATAATTGTGTCTTTTTTCAAATGGCAGGCAGTGACTGGTGGGGTACCGCAGGAATTGGTGCTGGGACCCCAACTATTCACTATATATTAATAATTTAGATGAGGGAACAAAATGTAATATCTCCAAATTTGCAGATGACACAAAGCTGGGTGGGAGGGTGAGCTGTGAGGAGGATGCTGAGATCCTTCAATATGATTTGGACAAGTTGAGTGAGTGAGCAAATGAATGGCAGATGCAGTATAATTTGAATAAATGTGAGGTTACCCACTTCGTAGCAAAAACAGGAAGGCAGACTATTATCTGAAAGGCCATATATTAGGAGAGGGGAATGTGCAACAAAACTTGGGTGTCCTTGTACACCAGTCGCTGGAGGTAAGCATGCAGGTGCACCAGGCGGTAAAGAAGGCAAATTGTCTGCTGGCCTTCATTGCGAGAGGATTCGAGTACATGAACAGGGATGTCTTGCTGCAATTATACAGGGCCTTGGTTAGTACATGCCTGCAACATTGTGTGTAATTTTGGTCTCCTTATCTGAGGAAGGATGTTCGTGCAGTAGAGGGAGTGCAGAGAAGGTTTACCAGACGGATTCCTGGGGTGGCAGGACTGATGTATAAGGAGGGATTGAGTCAGTTAGGGTTGTATTCACTGGAGTTCAGAAGAATGAGGGGGGATCTCATAGAAACCTATAAAATTCTAACAGGACTAGACAGGGTAGATGCAAGAAGGATGTTCCTGATGGTGGAGCTGTCGATAACTAGGGGGTCACAGTCTGAGTATATGGGGTAGACCATTTAGGACAGAGATGAGGAGAAAGTCCTTCACCTAGATAGTAGTTGGCACCACCAGAAAGCGGTTGAGGCCAAAACATTATAGAAGCAGCGAGATATAACACTTGGGCAAAAGGGATCAAAGGATATGGGGCAAGGCAGGAACAGGTTACTGAGTTGGATGATCAGCCATGATCATAATAAATGGCAGAGTAGGCTCGATGGACCGAATAGCCTCTTTCTGCTCCTTTTTTCATTGTTTCTGTGAGACCTCAGTAGGTCCAACCAATCAACTATCCTCTTCCCAATATTCCATTGATCCTTAATGCACTTCCTGAACATAGATTGGAAAGTTAAACAATTGCTGCATAGCTGCATTATCACAGGAGAATGTCTGCTGATCTCCCGAGTGAAATTCATTTTCAAAACACATTCTCTTTTGTAAAGGGAAGGTCGCCAATTATTTGTACCAACGAAATGCCACAGGTGGAGACATGGCAACCACTGGGCCCTTCGATAGGCAAGGAGATGGACAACACCCAGGTTGACACAAGAGGTAGGTGGTGCAAAATGGAGAACTTGGAAGAGTTATCCGGATTTGTAATTGAATGTGTGGTCTGCATTTTTATGTGATTATTGAAAGGATGTTCATCAAATTTTGGAATTTCAGTCAATGTTGATTTGGGATTTAATCTTGAGGTAACACGGCCTCAACTGGCCCATTCCTGGGTGGCCTCTCCCAGAGATCTCGCCCGTCAGCTACAGAGCCAGTGGCCTCATTTTGAGAGGGCTCAACGCATCCTGTTCTACTCGGGCACTTGAGAGGCCAGCAGTGGGCCTTCGGGCTGGGACGTAGCTTGGGGACATAAGTCCTGTCTGCCAAGAGCTGTCAACCAATCAGAGGCCTCTACTCAACAGCACCACCAACGAGGTAGCTGCAGCTGGTACAACAGCCACCCAATGCCTCAGACCGCCCGGAATCTTGCAGGAAAACCAGGCAGGATTTACTGGTTGTGCTCCATGCATGGTGAACACCATTCTCCTCCTCACCTGCCACCAGGTTAATACCAGCACTGATGGGATGAGGCCCTTATTTGGGCATTAATTGCCATCTTGGTGGGACCTTAACTGGCAGTGGGACAGATAATCCATCCCTGGGCCATCCCACCACGGACTTAATTGGGGTAGAGGCCGGTTGGTGGCAGGGTCCCCACCTAACTAAATGCCTCCTTTGTCACTCCAGCCATGGGGAAGGGCACATGACTTTACCCCCTGTCCCTTTTGCCCCATCATTACCAACTTCCCTGGCTATTTTGCCCCAACCTTTGGAAATCTCATTGTCTAACCTCTTCGCTTCTGAATCTCAACTAGTTGTGGAAGACATTGCAACTGCGCTTCCCCTTAAATCCATTCTATCTACTCCATTTCCCCCTTTGAGATCGATGTTTATTTGCCCAACGTGGGCATTGGTGAGAGACTAATTTCATGGCACAATGTAAGATGCTGGTGTGTAGTAGCACTGTTGTACATTTGTCTTTATTCTGGAAATACCATCTGGACATGGGATTGATACTTGTAAAACGTATTAAAAATAATTCCAAACCTTAAACTAAGTGCAGTACCTGCAGCAACCAATATATAAGGATCACGTAAAAGTGCAAACAGGGAGCTCCCCTTCTGGCTCTAGAAAAGATCAAACAATAGACACTGAAGAAAAAATACAACAGTGGGTGAACCAAGATATATGTCAGTTCTAAAACGTTAAGTGCTAAAATGGCAAACAAAGCACACTTTGTCACTGTTAAAATAATCTGGAGAGCAATACTTACTTCTGGCTGTGCTTTGGATGGCTGGAGAATAAACAGCTGTAGGGCTGAAACAGGCAAGAATCATTATTCTGTTTAAATCAATTTTGAATGCCAGATGATTGTCATCTTTTCCCTCACTTACCTCCATCTAGAAGTGCCAGCGCGGCCAGGATGAGGAAGGGAGCTGTTTTTCCCACAAACTCGTACATCACACTGCCAAAGGGCGGGCCCACTATAAAGGGTCAACGGAAAAATCAACATGAATTACCTCCGCCCACAAAGTGGGTGAATCATCTCACAAGCAAAGAAAAATGTAACCAACACTGCCTGAGTGTAACGCACAGTGACTTGTTATGACTGTTCCAGAAAATTATTTTCTTTTCACTTTACAGAGCAAAAAAAATACATATGTTGCAACAAAGCGAAAAACTGAGATGCTGGAATCTGAAACAAGAACGGAGCACCTGGAACAGCTCAGCAGGTCTGGCAGCATCTATCAGGACAGAAACCAAGTTAACGTTCAGAGTCTTTGACCCTTCGTCGGAACTGAAAGGAGGGAGGACGTTGGAGCAGAAGGAACTGCAATAGAAAGTGGCAACTTTCAGAACAAAAGGCAGATGGCCTAGAGGAAAGGGGGGTTTAAGATGGAGGAGAAAGGCCAGAATTTAAAGATGCCAAACTCAACGTTGAGTATTGAGGGCTGCAAACTGCCCAACTGGAAGCTAGCACCAAGCTTCACTAGAACATGGCGAGAGCCAAAGGATGCAAATATCCCCAAATACTGTAAATGATTCGAGTGAAATTCACTCTTAGAACGATGGATTCAATTGCCATATAAACTAATGTATAATCGTCTTACATTGTATTACTAACTTTAATTCCACCAGTAACCACTTATATTTCAAGGGTGGCATGGTAGCACGGTGGTTGGCACTGTTGCTTCACAGCGTCAGGGACCTGGGTTCGATTCCCGGCTTGGGTCACTGTCTGTGCAGAGCCTGCAGGTTCTCCCCTGCAAGCCTGCGTGGGCTTACTCCGGGTGCTCCGGTTTCCTCCCACAAATCCCGAAAGATGTGCTTGTTCGGTGAATTGGACATTCTGAATTCTCCCCTCAGTGTACCCGAACAGGCGTCGAAGTGTGGCGACTAGGGGGTGGCATGATATACACCAGTATATCATGGTGCAGATACACACACACTGATGGACACACAGCAAGACCAATCAACACATACACCGCAGCCAATCACCAGTCAGAGCACACTCACTATAAAGACAGGGGGCATCAGAGTTCCCGCTGATTCGGGATGCAGCCTCCTACAAGGACAGAGCTTACAGCATACAGCACAGTTCTTCACCATGTGCTGAGTGCATAGACTGGTTAGGACAGGCATAGGTCTTTAGTTTAATCTAACATCGTGTTAACCCACAGTGAAAGTATGTTCAACACTTTCTAACTTAATAAAATAATGGTGCACTATTTTAAGTGTTGGTGTCCTGTATGTGTTCCACGGATCCAGAACACCCAACACATCAGGGGGTTTTCACAGTAACTTCATTGCAGTGTTAATGTAAGCGTACTTGTGACACTAATATAGATTATGATTATAAAGCCCTTCAACCTAATAAAACGCCACAAAATGCTTCACAGGAGAGTTATGAAACAATTCTGCTGCCGAGCCAGATGAGATATTAGGTCAGATGATCAAAAGCAAAGAGCTAGGTATTAAGAAGTGACTAAAAGGAGGAACACGAGGTAGAGAGGCGGAGAGGTGTCGGGAGGGTATTCTCTCACTTGAGGCCTGGACAAATGACGACCTGGCCACTCACGCTGCAGCAATTAAAATTGGCGATGCACAAAAGGCCAGAATTGTGAAGCACAGAAACCTCCGAGAGTTGCAGGGTTGCAGGAGATTATAAGAATGGGTGTGTTGAGGGTGAGGTGGAGGCCATGGATTTGGAAACTGATGAGAATTTCAAAATCAAGCTTTGATTGACCGAGAGCCAATAAAGCTCAATGGGTGCAGAGTGACCCTATTTGCAAACTCTCAATGCACGGTGATACCATGGCTATTTGCTCTGAATTTTTAGATGTGATTATTTGGCGTCACTCAAAATCTTTTCTATGTTTTATCTGATAAAAATTCATGGTCATTTCTTTTTACAATGAAAGTCAAGATCGATTCCTGGTCTGATTTAATACAGAGGAAGTAAACTCCTTCGAATACTCCAGAAAGTAGAAGTGCTGTCATTATGATGCTTATCCTTATTACTGTCAGTCTTTCCACGTGTAAATTTTATGAATCATGCAGCAGATATTATTGCCATGTCATATAAACAATTACATAAGTAAGTGACAATGAAAAATTGGTGAGGAAGTTATTGTTGGAATCAAACACATTTTGCCTTTTAATATAATAGTGATAATTATAATGTACAGCATTAGCTACACAAACATCTGCGTGTTAATATGTCACTTTTATATAAGTATGGAGATTAATAGTATACTTAAACTTCAAATGCTACATTTAATTCCACGATACGCTGTGATTTGATTATTGCTGTGAACAGCTTAGTATAGATTTTGAGAGCCAAAAACCTACTCCTGTAGAGGAAGAGGGCATGTTGCTTTAGCCCTTCAACGATACGACTATTCACGAAAGCTTTGTTTTCTGGCTGTTTCGTGTTTAATTTCTGTTGTGAATTAATTTTGTGTTCAGATATATTTGATACATTTTGTGATGCAATTTGATGCTCTAATTGTTGCTTAACGTTTTGTTTGGTATAATGCTTCTCATATCAAAACAAAACACAGAAATCATTCTGATCCTGTGTGGCACTGTGGGTTAGCATTCAGCCATTTCCCCACTGAGAACTAACTGGAGGTTGAATTAAGTTCCAACCACTGCTATGAAAGTCTGTTGGCAGAAGGACCCCCAACTTAAATGTTGTTCGGGCAGAGGAAAACTGCCTCTGAGTAGCAATCACAACCATAAAGGCTGGTAGTGGCAGAGATATTTTCAAAAAACATCAGGAGCGCAAGAGGTTGGCACTTGGACACATTGTTGGATGTGTTGAATATAAGAAGCTTCAGTCTACTATTGGCTGTGCTCTATCTGATCTGGGAGGATTTGAGACGGACAATATTTGAAATGTTATTCCACATCCCAGCACTGGCTCCTTTCTGCTCATCCGTACTGGAGAACAAAATACATCAATAATACTTTCCTGGGAGAAGAATGAAATAGTTTCATACATTTCAATATGAAGCAATATTTGAAAGGTGTAAAATCAAGTGATGGGGAGTGTGTTTGAAAATTGGCACGTCTTCCATATTCAAAATGTCAACCTGACAGAGGGGACTTAGCCCTAATTTAAACATGTATTGTATTAGCGTGATGCATTTAATTTTTCACATTATTCTTGTGAACTGGTTAAATGCCAAAGATACAGCAAAGATCAGCAACGTAAATCAGTCTGAGAAAGCTACCAAACACTAATGACCTTGATCAAGACTACTTGCCACTTAAAACTGAAAGTCATAATACATTTCGGACAAAGAGACAGAGGCCACTGTTTCACAAGTGGCAATTAATCTCGGGAGGTGGTACATGACTAAGCAAGACAACATCATGTAACACTGAAGGCAGCGGTTTAAACATCTGAGGACTGTTTTCCTTTGTATCAATACTAGCACCCAGAGTACACATCAGATTGTGCCTCGTGGATGTACATTTTAATCATGGATTTTTTGCTAATCCAGGTGCAAGTTAGCTACTATCTTTTGTATTATTTTTCCTTTGAACTTCCTTTTCAACTTTCCCCTCTGCTCCCGAGTACATTGGGAATGACCTTACCCATAACTATCCAGTGGCAGATGGATCGGTTGTTAAAATTGCACATGTTGTTTACTTGTCCTGGAGCTGCCTAGTGGCAGCGGGTCCAGATTTTTCTGTTTTCCTGAGCAAGCTGCCAGGACACCCACCAAAAGCTGGTGTGTTTCTTTTTCCAATATCACTGGATGTAGGTCCCGTGGCAGAGTGGTAGTGCCCCTGGATCAGAAGCTCCGGGTTCAAGTCCAACCTCTGGACTTGTTGGGCACAGAAGGAGCACTTACAATGCAGTTCGACAGACTGATAATCAGCTGGGGGAAACTTTCACCACTTCCCCATTATACCCCAAGGGGAAGAAAAGTATGGGTGAAGATAGACTTAAAAAATATATCAACGGAATCCAACTGTAATTTTCACTAGGTGACTGTAAGTGGCAGTGTCTTCCTGCCAGTACCCAGTACCAAAGAGAACCAGGGCCAGAAGAGACCCAAAAAAACAACCTTGTTCTGACTTGTGAGACCAGAAGGCCAGAAGGGAAGCTTGGGTCTCCCCACCAGGACCTCGCCACCTTCCTCATCACAAACCCCAGGTGAGACAGGCCAGCAGCTGGCCCCACCAGTTATCCACCGTCTGGCCAGCTCAATTTTCCAACCGATGGAATTTAATTGAGGGCCGACAGTTAGGATATTACATACCTCAATTTTAGAGCAAGAGATGGTGGTGTTTCTGACTTACTGCTGCTCATCTGAGGGCAGCACGGTAGCACAGTGGTTAGCACAATTGCTTCACAGCTCCAGGGTCCCAGGTTCGATTCCCGGCTTGGGTCACTGTCTGTGCGGAGCCTGCACATCCTCCCCGTGTGCGCGTGGGTTTCCTCCGGGCGCTCCGGTTTCCTCCCACAGTCCAAAGATATGCAGGTTAGGTGGATTGACCATGCTAAATTGCCCTTAGTGTCTAAAATTGCCCTCAGTGTTGGGTAGGGTTACTGGGTTATGGGGATAGGGTGGAAGTGTGGGCTTGGGTAGAGCGCTCTTTCCAAGAGCCGGTGCAGACTCGATGGGCCGAATGGCCTCCTTCTGCACTGTAAATTCTATGAAATCTGCCAGAAACCCGGCAGAGTTAAAATTGGGACCAGTACAGTTCAATGACTATTTATCACACACTCGTACCTTGGCCATTATTTGTGCACGAGCATTGACATTTTATTTTTCACCTCCTACTGACTGAACTTGGGGTATGGATCAGGCACAAGTGGAAAGTTTGATGGCCTGCTCCACTATGTCCCTGACTTCCTACAATTTTCCAGCGAGTAGACCCATCGGGGCACAATATGCAGGCCCTCCCATATGGATTTGGGAGAGGTGGTGGCAGTGTGACTGGACAAATAATCCAGAGGGCCAGGCTATCGCGCTGGGGAAACGTGTTCAAACCCCACCATGGCATTATTTAAATTTGGTTAATAAAATCTGGAATTGAAAGCTAGTCTCAGCAACTGTGATCACAAAATTATCATCGATTGTAGCAAAATCGCATCTCGTTCACCAATGGCCTTAAGGGAAGGAAATCTGCCATCCTTACCTGGTCTGGCCTACATGTGACTCTAGACCCACAATAATGTGGTTGGCTCTTAGCTGCCCTCTGAAATGGTCCAGCAAGCCACTCAGTTCAAAGGCAATTAGGGATGGGAAACAAATATTGAAATTGCTAGTGATGGCCACATCCCATGCAAGAATATTTTTAAAATACAAATTTCAAGCGAATGTGATGACACAGCTTCTGCCGTGACCCCAGCATTCAAACCGTTGAACTGCTAAGGTGCCAAGCTGGCATTGTTTACCAGCGGTGATCGGGTAGGTGGGGGGGGGGTTGCCCTGTGAAATTGTGGGGGGTTTGGGGGTCACATCAGGGGCTCGAGGAGAGGAGAGACACGCTCTTCCTAGGGTGGGCCACAGACTCAAACCCACCCTCTTGAACAGCGACTCGGAGGAGGTGGCTGAGGCAGTCAGTGCTGTCAGCCTCACCAGGCAGCTCGTGATCCTGAGACGTGGGTGTCACTGGTGAGACTTCTGCTCTGAGAGGGGCAGACTACCAGGGAGGGTTCCAAAGGCCACGGTGCAGGATGTCCTTTGTTTCGGGTGAGCACTGCTAATCCTCTGCTTCCTCCTGCAATGGGGCAGTGGTTCGGAGGAGTGCATTGATGAGTGTCAACAACCGTGCATGGCCATGCCTAACCCCTTGATGATACTGCTGGGCTTTGTGGGTTTGCAGAGGGGCTGGCTGAGTTGGTTCCCACATGACCAGAGGCTCTCTGAGCATTTAAAGGACACAGTGACAATCAGCAGTGTAAACATCTAGGAGCTTGTAAGTAGCACCAGAGGGGTGCATTTTTAACACATACTGCAGCAATGGCAGTCTGAACCAGGCCACCCCAATCCCAAGGGAGACACCCCGGGTGTACAGACTTGGCACCGAGCCATTCCCCGTACTGTCTCCCCCGGCTCAGGCAGTTAAGCCCCCAGCAAACCCGACTCGTTTTGAGAGTATTTTTACCCACTCAATCTGCCTCAACAGCCATGGAGGCCAGGCCCCTCTTGTAAATACTTGCACCAATTTGTGCCCTTGCGACTCTCGCTTGAGAGGGGTGGAGCATCGTGGAGGGGCAGAGCATACTTCTGTCCAACCCGCTAATGAGATTTAAATCCATGCAAATCACAAATCGTGCGCGGGGCACGAACTTCACAAACGCTGCCAGCGGGGGACTAGAGCATGGCGTCGAAATCGGCGCAAGTCACGATTTTGCCATTAGCCGCTATTCTCTGCCAGTTGCAATTCTAGCTGCCGCCACCATGAAGTGGAGAATTCAGCCCCGAATGTTTTAATTCAGCCCAGACTGTTGAGAAGCAGATTTGTACCATCAGGTAAAACAAGTTTTTTTGAGTATTCATGAACAAGCAGTTGATTTCCCAGATTTGGCTCTAGTTTGGAAGTCTCATTCAGAAGTTTACTTGACATCCAACTGTGCTACATCTGAGCTGGGAGTGCTTGATGAAGAAGTTGAGATACCAACATGTAACATTGATTTCTCAGATAGCCCTTACCTCGATGAGTACCCAGATTTCTCAACAAAACTGTTTGTTTCTAATTAGGCTTCTTCAGTTTTCTGACTTGTGTTTTATTTACTAACAGAATCGAATGCAAAATTTATCAAGTATTAGTGCAATTGAAATATATAATTAAGAATTGCTTAAAGTATTATTTGCTCTAAACATAACCTATAATCTTCTCCATATGTATGAGATAACATTGTTTTCCTCCAGTCTATTGAGTTGATGGCTGAGAGATTATTGTCTTTTCCTAAAGATATTATGATCTCTGTTGTGGGCTTTCAAGCACATTTAAACAAATATCTCTTTAATTAAGATATTTAATCTTTCAACGAACAAATCCCGCCAACAGCATTATTAATGGGTGAACGGTTGGTAATGTGTAGCTCTAGTGGTATCCAATCAACCTTTTACTTAATTCAATTTTTTGTGCACAATTAGATTACCAGCATGGGTGGTGTAAAAAGAAACCTTAATGGGTTTGAAGAACAAACTAGGTAGGTCTAGTCAATAGCTGGGAATCTGCATTTTAAGGCCACAAGGTTCATGAGAAAACTAAATCTTCAACCCATAAACAACAGCATCGTGAGCACACAGTTCAATAACTTTTATCTTTCAGTTTGTGTGAGATCCATTCAGTGCAAAACCATGTGCTCTCCCTCCAGGAATGTTGGGCACATGTTAGAAGAACCTTCCCGTGTTAGGAGCAGCATTTTAATTTTGGGAAAGTCTGGATTTTATAGAAAGTTGTGTATAATCCAGCATATAAATACAATACACATGGAGAGACTGCTAAGCTGTTATCAGCTTGCCAGAGATGAACATATTTGAAACAGGTAATCTTCGGTATTGCTAAAAAAGAAAGTGCTGTTGAAGCTTTCCGTCTTGCACTGATCAGGGCAGCTACAAAAGATAAACCAATAAAGGGAATAGTTTATGCAGCCTGAGAAGAGAGTTTTTTATTCATCCGGAGGATGTGGGCATCACTGCTTGGGCCAGCATTTACTGACCATCCCTAATTGACCTTGAACTGAGTGGCAACCACATTACTGTGGATCTGGAGTCACATGTAGGCCAGACCAGGTAAAGATGGCAGATTTTCTGCCCTAAAGGACATTAGTGAACCAGGTGGGTTTTTATGACAATCAACAGTGGTGTCATGGTCATCGTTAGAATTTCAAATAGTTTTACTGAATTTAAATTTCACCATATGCCAGAGTGGGATTCAAACCCAGGTTCCCAGAGCATTACCCTGGGTCACTATGCAGTCACAATACTACTACACCCCTGCCTCCTTTTGCACTAATCTTGCCATGGCAAATGCAGCAGAGAGGAGTTAACTGTTGACTGGTTTGAATTTGAAACAAAAGCTGGTGGTTAACAGTTAACTGCACTCTGCTGAATCCTCCATGACTAATCAGAGTCCACTTTGCCAACCGATCAGCACTCTCTTCTCAGGCATTACAAATTGTCATTCCTTTTACCGTTAGTTGATCTTGTGTGGCTGAGTGCAAGATGAAAAGCTTTGGGAACATGCATCTTTTTTTCAGCAATATTCAAGATAACCTTTAGAGAATTGAGAAGAAAAGCCATCTACTAGAGCAGCAGATAATGGATACGTTCACTGATGAATCATCAGAATACGGAGACATTTTTGCATCACTGTCATCATCACCAGCAGGACCTTTCCAGAACTGTGAATGCTATTCACTGCACAAAAGACTGAATTGTGTGTTGCTGGATAGCTGGGATATATAAATATTTTGTCTCCACCATTATAAGTCAGCTTTAGGTGATGTGGATGTAACCAAAAGGAAACACTAGACCTCAAAGGTACTAAATATCCCCAATACAAGACAATTAGTTGGTTTCCCTCTTCTCAACTATTTCCACTAGTCCCTCAGAGATTGGACATGTTGGATAGTTGATAAGCAGTGAATATTCATTGCCTCATCATTATTGGGTTTCAGAAGCATGTTTCAATCCTTGACCCTTTCTGGATTTCAGTGTTGAGACACCCGCCGCTGGACAATAACAATGGGCGGAATTCTCTCAGCCCAGGCCGGGCCGGGCGTGAATCGCGCGACACCACCCCGACTCCAATTCTCTGCTCTCAGGCGAATTGGCACTGGCACGGTCGGCGCGGCCCCGGTCGGGGGGGCCACTGTACGCGGCACTTCCGGCGATTCTCCGCCCGGGATGGGCCGAGCGGCCGGGCAAAAATCCGAGTCCCCCGGCACCGTCCATTAGCCGGCGGCACCGCAGCGGGGGGCAGGGGGTGGGGGGGGGGGCGACCCCAGGGGGGCCTCCGCTGTGGCCTAGCCTGCGATCGGAGCCTACCGATTGGCGGGCCGGCCTCTCAGGCTGGGGGCCACTTTTGTTCTGCGCCGGCCCCACTGCCCATGCGCAGACCCGTGGCACCCATCTGACGCCAGCGTGGGCGCTCCAGTGCCGTGCTGACCCCCTGCACAGGTCAGAATTGCTGCTCCTGAGGGTATGTTGACGCCGTCGTGAAACACGACGGCATTTTTCAACGGCGTCAACACTTAGCCTCAGGATCAGAGAATCCCGCCCAATATGTTTCAGAGGTTAAAAGCAGACTTAAAAGTAGAAGACAAAGGTCCAGAGATACGTTGCTATCCCACCATGGAAACCTTCTGGAAATTTGATATATTCCCATTGCAAAACCAACAGAAAACATGGTTGTTTCTCCAGATATACAAGCAGGTTTCAGATCTGCACACAGTTAAACTGCAAATGATTCCTGCCCATACCAAAAACAAAATCCAACAAAAGTAACAAATGAAATGTATGATTTTTTTTTATCGTACATTTTTGATGTCGGGCATAATGTTGGTTATTCAAAGCAAATTATTTTTTAAAAAGGAATGTCAAAATTGTACTTCTACAGTGGAAATTCTGTCAGCAATAATAATTTATATGATTTTAAATTCTCATCAAATCCTTCACTGGCCTCCCCTCTCCCAGTCTCTGTAAATCCTCTAACCCAACAACCATCTGTGGCCTCTGTATTCCTTCAACTCTGACCTTCTCTACATTCCCCACTCACTTCAACCCACAGTTTGCAGCCGTATAAATCCTTAAGCTCTGGGATTCCCTTCTGAAATACACCACAACCCCTCCTCCTTTAGGACCCTCGTTAATATCTACTACTTTAACCAAGCTTTTAATCGTAAAATGTAAGTTGCTGTTTCTGAAAATGTGGATGTAATTTGGACCATTGTCGAGGGACAAATTTGCCAAATCTGGCGCCCATATTTCCTTCCTTGATGAGTTATTTGGTAACTTTTGATTAATATTCCCCATGAGGTTTAACAATCTCCGTGTTCTTAGAAATTAGACCTTGAGTGAGGTCAATTAAAAAGAGACCTCCTAAAAGTGTGGAGCTATTAAGCAGCATATGTAAGATAAATGGGTAAACTAGGATTTCAGAGTAAGAAGTCTTTCAACACCAGGTTAAAGTCCAGCAGGTTTGTTTCAAACACTAGCTTTCGGAACACTGCTCCTTCCTCAGGTGAATGGAGGAAGGAGCAGTGCGCCAAAAGCTAGTGTTTGAAACAAACCTGTTGGACTTTAACCTGGTGTTGTAAGACTTCTTACTGTGCTCACCCCAGTCCAACGCCGGCATCTCCACATCAGAGGATTTCAGAAGAACTGCACAAGAAAAATTTCAAAGGACTTCAGACAGAGAGTTCCTATCACTTGGAATGGTACTGAGTCAATGGAAATGAAAATCTTTGACTTTTTTAACTGCATTTTATACAGCATCATGTGAACCATTGTTGTCTAAATGTCTTTCCAACAATATAATGAGAACTTCTTGAAATTTCTAAATGTACACACCAATGCATTGAGAAGGGAACAGTTGAATTAGTTGTGATTGGATCAGCTAACTCGACCAAATAACTTCCAGCACTCTCTGATCGGAGTTTGAAAGTTTGAATTGGAATTTAATGTGGGAACTCTAAATAAATCCCAAACAGTCGAATTCAAGTCCTGGAGATTCTGAATCACATCTTGCATTCAGTCATAATTCTCAGTAATATTCTGTTCACCTTTCAATAGACAATTGTGAAAGTACAATCCTGCAGTGCTCTTTTGGAATAGCTGTTGGCTTCTGTGTGCACTTAGGAACTTCTAGAATTTGCTATTATCTTTCAGGAAGAATTCAGAAAACTACAAGGTGCAATTGGCGATGAATTGCATTCCTCTTGAAGGAAACAAACATTATGCAGTTATATGGATACTGACCCAAAACCCCCATTGCGAGACCTCCTAATGCAATACCCATTGCATTGCCTCTCTCTTCATCATTAGGGTAAACACTGGCCAGCATCCCCATACCTGTATGAGAAAAGACACTTGTTAGACATTTGGATAGCAACAAGCTTTTTCCAAGAGTGGGGGTGTCAATTACAAGGGATCACGATTTCAAGGTGAGAGGGGGAAAGTTTAAGGGAGATGTGCGTGGAAAGTTTTTTGCGCAGAGGGTGGTGGGTGCCTGGAACACTTTGCCAGCGGAGGTGGTAGAGGCGGGCACAATAGCATCATTCAAGATGCATCTAGACAGATATATGAACGGAGGGAAGTAGATCCTTGGAAAATAGGCAACAGGTTTAGATAAAGGATCTGGATCGGCGCAGGCTGGGAGGGCCGAAGGGCCTGTTCCTGTGCTGTAATTTTCTTTGTTCTTGCCTGTGTAAATATTGTATGATGCTAAATATTAGTGTTATTGGATGTGCGGTTACAACATGACTTCTCAATGAAGTAAAATGTGTGTCCAGCTTCATTATGCAAATATAGGATGTATCATACTGATTTCACAATGGCCAAATGTTGCAAAATTCTTAAATAATGCAAAATGCAATTTCAAAAGAAAAATCTAAACATTGTGGTCCTGCAAAATATTAAATGCGTATTTTATTTTCACGGAAAATTACCTTCATTTTGAAGCAACTGGAAAACGTAACAGTAATTATGGAGTTTGTGTGTGTTATGTATGTGTAAGTATGCACTGTAATGTAGTTAGGCCAACATTTCTGACAAAAGAGTATGATGGTTACACGGGAGATTATTCTAATAGAGATGCTTAGTTACTATGTTATTTTCATGACACTTTGACAATTGCCCCTTACCTGCCACAGAGGAGCATGAGGACCCAATACCCTGCAGAGACCTGGCTAAGAATAATAGTACGTAACTCTTCGAGAAAGCAAACACTGTAGGGGTAAAAAGATGCACAAGGGCTATGTAAGCACAATTAATTCAAGGGTTAAAGTAAATTTGGGACATGTGAGAAGCTTAAAAAAAATGTTAAAATCAGAATCCTGTCCCAAACCTAACCCCAAACTAGCCACTTCCAGCTTTAACAGAGGCAAGACGGTGTGTGAGTGACCAACCTACCATTTTAAATATTATAACAAGGTTACAAGCCTCATTGCTATTCAGCTTTTTTAATTGAACTGTGGATGGTGGACTTCCTAAGTCCCCAAAGCCCTGACAGCTTTTTGCCCCCCAGATGACATCTGCCACATCCGGGAGGCGAGTGTCTTTACAACTACTGGGTCCAGCGTGCCTGCCTGAGGACTCGGAGTCCCCACGCAGCCCCCCCCCCCCCCCCCATCCCGCTCCAAGCCTCTAATTCCTAACCCCCTCTATCCTCTCCCCCCGCCCACCCTCCCCACCCCACATGAAGACTTCCAACATCACCCCACCAGGACCTTGGAATTAACCCCATCTCCCACCCGTATTGAACCCCTCCTTTGGATCGACTCACCCTTAACTTTCTCCCCACCCTTGATTGGCCCACTCCCCTGACCAACCTCACTGAGGTTAACCAACCCATCCCTGTACAACTGGAACAAACGTAGCTGGTAAATCAGACTGATTTCCTAGTGGGGAACTGACGGGTAGTGTCACACAGAAGCTGTGATGTTAAAATTCCACAATTTTGGGGGAATCCCAAACTCCAGGGTTCCTTACTGACTTCCCTGCTCCCAACTACAGTTAACACAACAAATTACTGACCCACAGCTTCATGGTCAATTCAACATTGCCACAGCAAAGGGCAGATAAGATTTTGATCTTTTTTGTCATCCAAATTGAATATCATTGTCAAGTGCAAACAAATGGGACATTTACTTTATTAGAGATATGTCTCTGTGATTATGTTAAAAGGTCTTATTGCTTGCAAACTCAGTAAGAATTAAAATCTTAAGTGTTCTGGACAAACTAAAAAATAAACTTTAAATACTTACTAACTGTTGATATAAACACGATGATAAACCCTGCAAACATTGGAATTTGATATCCTATCCTGGAAACAAAAGAAAGCATCCGTTTAATGTAGTGAATAAATACTTAACTAATGTCTGGAATAATTTACAACGACTAGAAGATGGTTCTTTCTAAACAGAAGCTCAAAAAAACATACAAGCAGTACACAAATAACCATCTGTTATGGTTATCTGTACAGTGATGTAAAATATATCTATTATACAATCAGCAATTTGATATACATACATACTACACATACTTGATTCTGTTTTGGAATAGCTGAGCTTTATGATTTGCATGATAAACTCTGCCATTTGGTATTTTGACTGGGGTGTTGGTACGTTAGTGGAATAAAATAGGCACAGTTGGTTACTTAAGATTAGAATAAGCTTAATTTTGCAATGGCTACTAAGATAACTTTTTCAAATCTATGCTACAAACTTGATCTGTTGTGCAGTGAGATATCTGTATGGGCACATGTGCACTCTGCTGTCACCTTGCATGCATTGGCTACACAAGCCCTGGCACCTACAGGTACATATAGGGCGGAATTCTCTGTAGCCCGACAGCGAAATCGAGAACAGCGATGGGGCGGGGAATGGATCCCGAAGCGGAAATTGGAGCAGGCCGCAATGCTCCTCCCCCTCCAAATTAGCGTCATTCGGCCGCGCACCGCGCGCAGTCGCAATCCCGTTGGAGGGGCATCAGCTGGCCCACCCACGATGCTCTGCCTCCGATGGCCGAGTTCCCTCTGGCACGGGCCACGTGAGGTCCCAGTGGTATATGGAGACTGTCGTGTCGGCGGCGAACAGTGTCCAACGCCGCCACACTCAGCCGAGGTCCATGCCGCTGGCCGGGGAGATTTTGTTAGGGCTGGAGGGAGTGGTGGGGGGTGGCCAGCAGGTGGGCTGTGGGGTCGGGGTGGGAGGTATGTGGTTCAGCCTGGCCGGCACCATATTTTCCGGCGCGAATGGTGCACGTGTGTGGGGCTGTCACCATGCGCGGCTGCAGACTGTCAGCCCTACGCATGTGCAGCCCGGAACCGGTGATTTTCCGACCATTTTCCGCGTGTTCCGCGGGTGTTTCACGTGGCACCGGTGCTAGCCCCTCACCGGTACCGGAATCGGCGAGGGTTCCGAGTCGATCTTCCCGTCGTGAAACACCACGGATCCTCCTTTGGCGTTGGCACTCTCAGAAACGGAGAATCCAGCCCTTTATCTTTGCTGCATGGGCACCACCTGGACAGAGTTCAGAAAACAGAATATGTGGCGCAATGGTTAGCACTGCTGCCTCACTGTGCTGAGGACCCGGGTTCGATCCCGGCCCCGGGTCACTGTCCAGGTGGAGTTTGCACACTCTCCCCGTGTCTGTGTGGGTTTAACCCCCACAACCCAAAGATGTGCAGGGTAGGTGGATTGGCCACGCTAAATTGCCCCTTAATTGGAAAAAAATTATTAGGTACTCTAAATTTAAAAAAACAACAGAATATGGCCAATAGATCACACCCTCTATTCATCTGATAGGCAAAAATCTACCCCATTGTTGCACCCTCTCAATGTTCAAGTCCTGGCTTTAAAGGATGTATGGAATCCCTACAGTGCAGAAGGAGGTCATTCGGCCCATCAAGTCTGCAGCAACCCTCCGAAGGAGCACCCCACCCAAGCCCATACCCCCGCCCTATTCCCGTAACCCCACCTAATTGTTTTGTTTTGCACATTAAGAGGCAGTTTATCATGGCCAATCCACTTAACCTGCACTTCTTTGGACTGTGGGAGGAAACCAGAGCACCCGGAGGAAACCCACGCAGACACGGGGAGAATGTACAAACTCCACAGAGACCAGTTACGCAATGTTAGAATTGAACCCAGGCGCTGTGAGGCAGCGATGCTAACCACTGTGTGACCGTGCCGTCGCTGTCTTGTTTCGAAACTCCTTTATCCAAATGAGTCGCTCTGTAAGGTAGAAGTGTGTAGCAGTCTCTCTAACCTAGGTCCCCAATGTCAGACTTTTCTGGAGGTTGCCAAGAAAGGTAAATGATATGTAGATTGAATGTAGAAGGACAAGATCATAGAGATAAAGTACACTGATGGCGGGACCTTAACCTGTAATATACTATCAATTGTGCATTTCACAAATTTGTCAGAGGCCACATTACATAGAATTTACAATGTGGAAATTGGCTATTTGGTTCAACTAGCCCAGGCTGTTGTTTCTGCTGCTCAGGAACATCTACCCACTATTCATTTCATCTCATCCAATTAGTGTATCCATCTATCCTTTTCTCCATCTACTCTTCATTCCATCATTTTTAAGAGTGGCACAGTGGTTAGCACTGCCGTCACACAGTGCCAGGGACCCGGGTACAATTCCGACTTGCGTAATTGCCTGTGTGGAGTTTGCACTGTTGGAGGGCATTTTCTGATACTGGACTATGATATAAATTATAGGTGGCCCTGTAACTACATTTGTGCTCCTATATTACGCTTAAATAGTTCTGATGAGACAAAAGGTACTCATTGGCTTGGATGCCTGTTTAGAAGAAGCAATTTGTAGAAATTGATAGTGTATACACAATGCTTGTTAATATCAGAAAGGACACAAAATGGCTGTTAGCTATTAAAGCAATACTAAAGACACAAAATGGCTGAACTAGCCACATTCCTGTACAATAAGTTACAAACTGTGTAAACTACCTCATGAGAACCAGGCGTGGGTATGTATAGGGAGTATTTTAACAGCCACTGATCACAACTTCACAGAACAAGGAATGCAATGTATCATTAGTAAGGTCAAGGTCCTCAGTTGCAGACAGGACATATCCTTGTGTTAGTTTTGAATG
The DNA here is from genome assembly GCF_047496885.1 of Scyliorhinus torazame. Taxonomy (NCBI): domain Eukaryota; kingdom Metazoa; phylum Chordata; class Chondrichthyes; order Carcharhiniformes; family Scyliorhinidae; genus Scyliorhinus; species Scyliorhinus torazame. The sequence goes on along the minus strand of NC_092722.1, from coordinate 172,551,241 downwards.
ACTTCTGTGTAAGTTAGGGGCGGGTAAGACAACACCCACTTTAACCATATATGTGATAACTGGGATGCTAAGAAAATTGATTGACTGTATGTAATGAAGTGTGATAGTTGATTGATTGTATGCAAATAAGAATACATCTAATTCCGCCCCTTGAATCTGTATGTTAACCCGTGTGAGCCTTAGCTCAAGTGAGAAAAGGGTGCTGTCAATATGCTGAGGAGTCTCAGGCCTTTTCTCCCAGAATTCTGACATAAACTGCTTTATTTTACTTCGACTCAGGCCTTTGTGTGAATATTTTCACCTCTAACATGTACATTCTCCCCATGTCTGCGCAGATTTCCTCCGGGCGCTCCGGTTTTCTCCCACAGTCCAAAGATGTGCAGGTTAGGTGGATTGGTCATGCTAAATTGCCCCTTAGTATCTAAAAAGTAAGATGTACAGGTTAGGGTAAGGGGTCATTGGGATAGGGCGGGGGACTGGGCTTGGGTGGAGTACTCTTTCAGAGGTTTGGTGCAGACTCGATGTACTGTAGGGATTCTATGATTCATGTACACTTCACGTGAGTTCTAGATCATTTATAGGCACTTTTGCAAGCAGCAAGGTTTCTAGAAAGAACACTTTCACTTGATCAACACTTTGCAAGTTGAAGTGACAATATTATTTATATATCTCATAGGGCAAGTAGGAAATACACTGTACCTCTGAAGGCAACAGAAATGCCCGCCAGCATTAGTGTAAGGTGCCTATGGTGAGGGTAAAGACTGGGGAAAGTAAATACAGCATGTTTGGATGGTTTAGACCAGAAACTGGAAACTCTCAGCAGCTCAGTGAGCATCCATGGAGAGACCAAACTGTTCCACTACTTCTGACAGGGGTTTAAACCTGAGAAAATGACTTTTTAACAATCATTTTTGGAACATTGGCTGGGCCAACATTTATTTCTCTTCTCATGCGGTGGCATGGTAGCACAGCAGTTAGCACTGTTGCTTCACAGTGCCAGGTTCGATTCCCAGATTGGGTCACTGTCTGTGCAGAGTCTGCACGTTCTCCCCGTGTCTGCGTGGGTTTCCTCCGGGTGCTCCAGTTTCCTCCCACAGGTCCCGAAAGGCGTGTTTGTTAGGTAATTTGGACATTCTGAATTCTCCCTCCGTGTTCCCGAACAGGCGCCGGAATGTGGCGACTAGGGGATTTTCACAGTAACTTCATTGCAGTGTTAATGTGAGCCTGCTTGTGACACTAATAAAGATTATTATATGGGTGTTTCCAGCACTTTTTAAAAAAAATTCAGGTTTGTTTGGCTCTTTGTCCATTGAGATAATTTGGTTTGTTCATTCGGAGGGACAATCGTTTATTCCAGAAGATTCCACAGGGAGTGCAAGTTGTATTGTAAGACCCAATCACTCACCTGTTTGTCAGGGGGCCTATGAAGGGGTTTGTCACAAGCTGCACGGTGGCCTTTGAGGCAAACAACAATCCAACTTGGACATTCTCATTCAGCAAGTCCTGGTCCTTATTAAAACAGCTCCCGTTGGAATCGACTGCCACAGTCGTGTTGCTCACGGAGGGCTGGGTCGTTCTGAGCACCTGCCCTTCATCTCCTCCCTCGCCTTCCGGCTCCGTTGTCATTGTCGAGTTGTCATAATAGGAAAAGATTTTCTGAAATCGAGTGGCGGAAACTACTGCAGGGGTCTGGGTTGCGGCTTCCTCCAGTGATTGATGGTGAAGAGCATACAGGTAACTGGGGATGATGGGCACTGCAAACACATACAGAAGTTACACTTTCAAACTCACTGGTCTGAAATCCAGCAGCTCATTCTGGTCAACATTCAAGGCACATGGTAAAGATGTTATTCTGATACTTCAGTGATTGTATTTATGCAGCTTGGGTTTTGCCAATCCACACCCAGTCATTATTTCCCTAATCTCTACCACCGGTAAATGAGATTTAGAGTTCAATCCCTGACACTGATGCTAGGGAACCTCGACAACAGCTTCAAACTCACATCTTTTATGGTGAATGCTAGCATTATAAACCACCCTGGGCTATGAAATAAGGACCATGCATTTAGAATCGTGCCCAGGCCATTCTGATCTGTTGAAATGAAATGGTCTACCTCTGTATTTGAATCATTATTGTCTTAGGGTGTCGATTAATTGCTCGGTTAGTATGATTAGCTATTGTTTTCATCTTTTCCGTTGGGAGCTCAATATTGGTGTGAATTTGATTCCTCTGCCTATCAATTGAAGGTGTGCAGGTTAGAGTGCGAGGACAATATGCACATGTATATCTCACACTGATTGGCAATAGTCTGACATCTCCTGTTTGGACTGGAGGAGTGTCTCAGTTAGCACCTCTCATTTGTCATTGTTTCTGCTGCCCAACTGGCAATATTTAATCATTGGCTGCACCCGGGCATCAAGTGAATTCTCTTGATGAGTAAAATAACACCAAACAATCCGCGTCTTTCAATGAGCGGCTTCTAAAAAGTCTGAGGGCATTTTGCAAAGGATATAATGATGATAGTAATCCTGTTTGTTTTTGAGGGATTGTCCTGTGTTTTGCTTGGTTTGTGTAACATGAGCCAGACTAACCAATGACCTAGGACAGGGTGGGCCCTAAATTGCAGCATCACTAGCCAGGCCTCCTCCAGTTACACTGACACCTTGTGTTATCCTCCCTTCGTGTTGGATCGCGAGACCAGAATAACTTAATCCAATAACCCTCATTTCAAACACCTCTAAATAATCCATTTCCCTCCCACTGTCTGTCTTTGCTTGTTGTGTTCACCTTGCCGTTACAATACCGAGTTCATTCCGCATTTAAAACTTGAGCACGGTTAGCCCACTATTTCCAGTATTGCGAACCCATTGCATTGCAAACCTTTCAATAGATCGAGCAAAAGAATTCTGCGGAATAGATGAAGATTAAACAAGAGGAATGAAATGCCCCAGAAGGAACAGACTTCCCAATGGTTTCCACCGATCAGTTCGATAAAGCAGCGGTGAAAACACCGTTTATTGGGAGTTGCTTCATATCTACTGTAACTTGAAGAGGTTTAATGGAAGAGAATGGAATCCATAGAATTCTTTACTGTTATTCTATTAGTTTACTATTTAATTTACTATTCTTTACTGTGTGTCTAATCAGGTTATTTCAGCAATGAAATTCCGGCAAAACTACACTTTCCGTCATTGGGAACAAGTTAAGACCCCAGTGTTTCTAATCTGAATTAAATGATTGGCGTGTGGGGAAAGGTGAAGATGATTCAACTTGCTGAGACCCTTTCACTATTGAATGCGATCGAGGTTAATTTGTGACCCAACTTCATAATTCCACATTTACCGCATACCCCTGGGTAATGTATCAATTTCACATCTCAACTTAACAACTGACCGAACCTCAGTTCTGCTAAAAGTTCTAAACTTTACAACCCGAGGTATGTCAAACTGCTTCGTAACTTGAACGTGGAAAGATTGGCAATGTTCCCCTGGTCCTAGATTCCACAGCGAGGTTCGCAATCAGTTCCCCGTTGAAATCTTTGATGAGACTGCCCTGAGTCACCCAGATTTCCGGGACTCCAACCTTAGTTATTGTATTGTCACCTTGTAATTTCATTACTGGTGTCATTCGGGCAAATCTTCACTGTATTTCACCCAAGGCTGATATAGTTTCCTAAAGGTGCAGTGCTCAGAGCTGAATACAATACTTCAGTTGTGACCTAACCAAATCCTTGTAGATTTTAGCACAACTACTAGCCCATTGGACTCAAGCCCTTGAGATGTAAAGGCCAGCAAGCCTTGTGATTCTTTTTCTTATTTATCCTTGACCTTTTTAGTGGCGTATGTGGGCTTACATTGCTTTAAACCTTCTCAAATACATTTTGTCAACCAAAGTGGATAACCTCACACTTACGATCTAAACTGTATTACAATGCCCCCTATCTTTGTAGCATTGACAAACCTGCACGTGTGACTCTTCATCATGACATTTAAATCATTAATGGATACAGTGAATAATTAAGGTCATAACACAGATCCTTGCGAGACACCACCAGTCACATCCTGCCAATTGGAATACCTGTCCATGGTCCCTATTATCACCTAACTGCTCAGTCATTTCCCATCAATTCTATGAGCTTCATTCTTAACTAAAGTTTCTTATGAGGGACCTTTATTAAATGTCTTCAGGATGTTCCATACACACTCTCCTCTGCCCTACTTTAGTCACCTCTTCAAAAAAAAAATTCAATCGTATTCACCAGGCACGACCTCCCCTTTACAAAGATAAAAGCAAATTACTGCGGCTGCTGGAATCGGAAACAAAACAGAAAATGCTGGAAAATCTCAGCATGTCTGACAGCATATGTGGAGAGAAGAGAGAAGGGAGCTAATGTTTTGATTCTGGATGATTCTTCATCGCAGCTTTGATAAAGAGTCATCCAGACTAGAAACATTAGCTCCCTTATCGTTCCACAGAGGCTGTCAGACCCGCTGAGATTGTCCAGGATTGTCTGTATTTGGCTCCCCTTTACAAAACCGTGCTTGGTCTCCATGATCAACGGGACATTTTCTAGGTATAAGTCACTCTGTAATTATAAACCTCTCAGTGTGTATAACAGGCGGCCAACCACGACCCCGGCTGTCTATAATCAGAAATAAGATAAAGTCCCTCTAGGTTCCACACTCTGAAACAAGATGCAGGCTTTACAATGTCTATAATCTGCAAACACATTTACACACATTAGGAGGATGTTCAGCTCTTGGGAGTGAATTCACCAGAATGGGACAGCGTTGAGGGACTTGAGAAAGTTGGAGAGTTTGACAGAGACTGGGATTGTTCAGCCTGGTGGGTCAGAGAGAAACCCAATAACAGCTTTCAAAGTTCAATGGGGTTTTTTTGTTGTAGGAAGTAGGGAAAAACTGTTTCCTCTCATTAGTAACCAAACGTCAGAGATTTTAAATAATTGGTAACAAAAAATATAGCAAGAAAGTGAAGGGGATTTTCTCTCTCTCTCTCTCCTCGCCACCAGCCCCGAGGATGGTTAAATTCTGGCACTCACTAGCAGGAAGGATGGCCGAATCAGACTCTATAGGAACCTTTAAAAAGGCAATTAGACGTGGGATTGGAAGAAAACTAATTTGGATGGGTTTGGGATGGGGAATTAATTGAACAGCTCTTTCATAGATTCGAGAAATGACAGTGTCTGCAATCCGGAGTCAAATCAGTGTTGAACCCAGGTAAAAGTTTGTGGTGAGGACTTCACAAAGAAATCGGGTCTCGACTGTCTCCGGGTCCTTCAAGGAGCAGAGTCCCTGTCAATGACATGGTCACCGTGTACAGATCGCTCTGAATGGTGGGGTGATGGTACCTCTGGCCAATTGAACAGATAATCCGGTGGACCCTATCGATACAAAGTCTCGCTTCATTCCCACCCCTGAATGTACTGAAGCAGTTAGTAAACTAGCACAGACCCACGCGATTGTTTTGTTTGTCGGAGGGAGGGGTGGCTTTAAAAGTTACAGAGTTGTGTTCGAAGCAGAGAGTGGTACTGACCCCAACTGGAGGCCGGTTGTGTTACTGCAGACTGGCGCTGATCCCCAGACACAACCCAGACTGTTTGTTTCAGAACATCAACCCGAAACATTTTATACCAGAACAATACCGGTTATTTAAATATTACGATAGGCCGGACATCATTAAAGTGAGATCCTAGTACGTACAGACCACCTGCCTATGTCGTGGCTAAACAATTAAAAGGGACATTTTTAAACAATAACAAAATCCAGATATTTTCCAAGAAAACACCGAGTTTCAGTGGCTGCCCTTTTAGAAAACAATGGAAAATGTGGAATGAATTTGGACTTGATTTGATGGCCAAATAGCTCAGGGTCCTCCCGCACCCTCCCCCAGCCCCACTTGGACCTATTTCACTCACCCACCACCGTCAACAGCATGTTGTCCAGGAGAAGTGCGATAAACACTATAAACAGGATCAGCTTTCGAGACTGCCGACCGTCCCTTAACCAGCGCAAAAAACTAAACTCTCTGAGCCTCTCCATCATCAACTGGTGCCGGCCACACTGACTCCTGGGAGGGGGAAGCATACATCAGATTAATAATATCATACTAGACAGTCAAGGTTAAGAAAGGCAACGCAAAGTCAAACTGCCCTCCACCATCCTGCCACATAACGTGTTGCAACTCAAATGTTGCTAAGTTTTTGGCTGATTGTAAATGTAATGTCACAATCTCCAGAATGGCAGGGTTAGCGTGCAGGACCTGCTCTGCTACAACCATCACTCACCTCGATTCAGCAAAATGCACGGGCTGGAGAATCGTTCCTATCTCCGATAGCTCCAAGTGGGAAAAAGAGCCATGCAGCCAGTGGGCAGGTCGAGGGATTGCTCCTGCCCAGTGACGCTGTGATTCCTCACATTTCAGAGCCTTCTTGGCGATATTGACGTGGGAGGGAATGGCTTGATAAGGCGCCGTTAACAACAGCGGGCCAATCCGCTTCAGCTCGCACTTTATTCCAATATTTTCCACTTAGGAAATCAAAGTTCACCTTCAATTTTAATAAACCTGTTACCTCCCCCCCACTCCAAATAGAGCCAAACTGTTGATGCTGCTGAAAAACAAACGGATAAGGCGCTTTGAGCGATTATATATTCCACTGTTTGCACACTGACATCCTGTAGTTGCTGACACGAAGCGACCCGTAATAATTATTAACAAGCAAACTTGACGATTGTTGAACAAAATTACATTTTTGCCAATTTATGTCATTGTCTCCACCCCCCCCCCCCCCCCCCCGCCCCACCTCTATTCCCACTTTGCAGATACCGTCGCGTTTGGTTTCAGACCCGAAAGCAAATTTTCTATCGAATTCTTTCGCACGCTGATCATTGCTAAAACGGAAAGTAGAGCGCGGCGCATCGACTCCCCACACCCCACCTGCAAGGGCTGGGTGAGATCTCGTCGCCAGTAATGACATGGAATTCTTTCTGGGTAAACACATATATTGATTTGACCAAACAGAATTCAATCACCACCTTGTGTTAGGACGTTTTAAAGGCTAAAGCACATTCACCAACAAAACGTTTTGTCCAGTTAGCTGAGTAAATGGATTTAGACACATTTCCTGTGTCTAAATATTTCATCATAGTGAATAATTTTATATTAACTTTTATATATATTACTGGTTCCTTAGTGAGCTTTCAGCCTAATAGTTCGTTCATCAATTACATTGCTATATAATGGTATAGATGGAAGGGCCAGACTTTACAGTTAAGGACATTTGCTACATTTGCACTTACTCATTGATTTTCTATGGGCTTTTGCACCGTAAATTGTTGCTCGGCAACTATTGAAAAAGTGGTGCCTTCTTCAGAGGAGCTGGGATCCTTGTGACAGACCACACAATTGTGTATTTCCTTCACCAACCAGATTGAAGACTAGTTATTGGGCAGGACAGAATCTGAAACAGAAGTGTCAGTCCGGATATTTAATTCAATGTACAGTACAGAAAGTTAAAGAGAGGGGAAGAAAGAACGATTGCACTGTGTGGCACAGACATTAAAGAGATACAACTTGAAAGTAATTTTAAAAAATCTCAAACAATTATTAAAACAGAAGGGAATGAGACTCCACATTTTATAAACTTTGGTTTCAGTGCCAAAGGGGTTGGTCAAGAGTAATTAAAACTTACCACACTGCTGAAAGGGCACTTATGCTCTTTCTGGTGGGAGTAGTTTATATCGATGATGCCAGTGTAGTAATTTCATGCCATTCAATGTATTTGAATGGGGAGTTTGATGGTGAGGTACCATCAAATGGTGGTTTCAGCCAGGGCATCCCGATCCCAATAGGGCACCCAATCCATGCTCTTGCCACCAAGTCATTTCCTGCTACTATCTGTAGTCCAGGCATACACATCTAGCAAGGTCGAAAGATTTGGAGAGTTTTCTTACCTTCTCACTTCCCCTCAATGGCCATGGCGCCCGTGCTCCACTCATAAATACTTGTACTAATTCACGCTCATGTGGTTGCCGCTCGAGAATTGTGGAGCATTACGGTAGGGTGGGGCATCATGGAGGGGAGCAATATCGAGGAGGGGTGGGACATCATGAAGGGGTGGTACATCACAGAGGGGAGGAGCAATGTGCTTCCAAGAATTGCATTTAAATCCATACAAATCGCAGTTTTGCGTGGTGTCGCCGTGTGGAGCATGTACCTCGCTGTCGCTGCCATCAGGGGACTGGAGCATTACAAGCCAGCGCCAATCTCATTTTAGCCTGACTCTCAATTCTCCGTCCGATCATGTATTTCGCAGCTGGCGTTGGGCCACATAAAATCCACCCTTTAATCTTCGTAAGTAACGCAACTGAGATTTGTATTTACAATTTTGGCAGACCCAGACTGCCGTCTCTAGCTCTTGAGTCGGAAATATCTTTCGGCAAATGTAACATATTCTAGGCTGCCTTTTTAATAAGACTATCAAATCTAAACAAAGCATTGTGGGAAGTCTCCATTAAAACTTGATGATAGTAAAATTGGGAACGGAAATGTTTTTAACATGTTAATTCTGTGACAGCTTGAGGAGAGTCAACAATAACCTGTTGATCTTTGATTGTAGTTTCTCACCTCAAGCATCCTCCCTGCACCTCACTCACAGGTCAATCCTTGCTCCAAGGTACTTCTCAAAGTCACCTGGGTAAATATATTTTAGTTTCCATGGAATTTTGTTATTGAAAGAAAAGGTTTTGTTCTGGGATATTGTAAAGAAACCTGCTGTCTTTGTGTTAATTTCTGGTTTGGTTCGTTCACAACATTTCTCGAAGCTTGAAGTTCATACTCATTCCATGTACTCAGCAATCCACTCATCAGGGCAATGTCTTTAGCGAAGGTGAGTGAGGTTGCATAAAGTGCACTCGAGTCACTAGCCTTAAATCCACGTGAAAGTTCAGAGCACTTACGAGTGTCCATTGTTAAAAAGGATCAAAGACAAAGGATCACCTTGATTAACTTCCTTCATTTTAAAAGAAAATTAAAGTGCCCAATTCATTTTTTTTCAATTAAGGGGCAATTTAGCATGGCTAATCCACCTACCCTGCACATCTTTGGGTTGTGGGGGCGAAATCCACACAAACATGGGGAGAATGCACAAACTCCCATTCTCCCACGCAGGGAGAATGTGCAAAACTCCACACGGGCAGTGACCCAGAACCGGGATGAACCTGGGACCACGGTGCCATGAGGCAGCAGTGCTAACCACTGTGCCACCACGCTGCCCCTCATTCCTATTTCTTTTCGCACTCTTAAGGCAATTTTGCAAGATTGTTATATTTTGTTACACCCTGATGTGCTTATTATGAATAGTTTTTGTCTGTGGGCTAAATAAATTGGATTAGCCAATCTTTTTACAATAATTTTAATGAACAATCTTAAAATGGTGGAACTGATTGTAATCTGTCTCCAGTTTTCTATATTCTTGCGTGCCTTTAAGTCCTGCTATTTTGGTATTAAAACCGTTCTACATAATTTAATGTTATGTTGTATAATTCTGGATCTCAACCCAGTTATGAACATTTTTGGAAGTAGGGCAGGACTTTTAGTCCTTGAACTTTTCAATTCTTTAACAGTAATTTTATCAGGCCCTGGCCAGTGTCCTTTTTAAATTGATCAATCATTATGTCAATTCTTCTTCATCAATTGAATTAAATAGTTAGAAATGCCCTTTTAGTGCATTTAGCAAATTTGCCTACATTGACCTTATTATTAATTATTGATAATCTGTGTGTAAAATAATCTAATTCCCCTATTTTTAAGCGGCACTTAATTTGACCGGATTGCCTATTAATCGTCTATGCACCAACCCTCTGAAAGAGCACCCTACCGAGGAGGATTGGGCGTAACGGTGGTACACTGGTTAGCACTGCTGACTCACAGCACCACGGACCCCGGTTTGAATCCGGCCTTGGGTGACTGTCTGAGTAGAATCTGCATGTTCTCCGCGTGTCTGTGTGGGTTACGTCCGGGTTCTCCGGTTTCCCCGCACTTTCCAAAGATGCGCAGGTTTGGTGGCTTGGTCATGCTAAATTGTCCCTTGGTGTCCAAAAACGTGCAGATTAGGTGGGGTTACAGGTTCGCGGAGATAGGATGGCGGAGTGGGCCGAGGTAAGTTGCTCTTTCAGATGGTTGGGGCATACTCGATGAGCTGAATGGCCTCCTTCCACACTGTAGGGATTCTATGGAGTCTAGCCAAGCCGTACTTATTTCTTTACAAAGGTTTCTTAAAAAGATATTAAGGTAGATAAGTCCCCAGGGCCTGATGGGATCTACCCCAGAATACTGAAGGAGGCTGGAGAGGAAATTGCTGAGGCCTTGACAGAAATCTTTGGATCCTCGCTGTCTTCAGGGGATGTCCCGGAGGACTGGAGAATAGCCAATGTTGTTCCTCTGTTTAAGAAGGGTAGCAAGGATAATCCAGGGAACTACAGGCCGGTGAGCCTTACTTCAGTGGTAGGGAAATTACTGGAGAGAATTCTTCGAGACAGGATCTACTCCCATTTGGAAGCAAATGGACGTATTAGTGAGAGGCAGCACGGTTTTGTGACGGGGAGGTCGTGTCTCACTAACTTGATAGAGTTTTTCGAGGAGGTCACTAAGATGATTGATGCAGGTAGGGCAGGAGATGTTGTCTATATGGACTTCAGTAAGGCCTTTGACAAGGTCCCTCATGGTAGACTAGTACAAAAGGTGAAGTTACACGGGATCAGGGGTGAGCTGGCAAGGTGGATACAGAACTGGCTAGGCCATAGAAGGCAGAGAGTAGCAATGGAGGGATGCTTTTCTAATTGGAGGGCTGTGACCAGTGGTGTTCCACAGGGATCAGTGCTGGGACCTTTGCTCTTTGTAGTATATATAAATGATTTGGAGGAAAATGTAACTGGTCTGATTAGTAAGTTTGCAGACGACACAAAGGTTGGTGGAATTGCGGATAGCGATGAGGACTGTCGGAGGATACAGCAGGATTTAGATTGTCTGGAGACTTGGGCGGAGAGATGGCAGATGGAGTTTAATCCGGACAAATGTGAGGTAATGCATTTTGGAAGGTCTAATGCAGGTAGGGAATATACAGTGAATGGTAGAACCCTCAAGAGTATTGAAAGTCAAAGAGATCTAGGAGTACAGGTCCACGGGTCATTGAAAGGGGCAACACAGGTGGAGAAGGTAGTCAAGAAGGCATACGGCATGCTTGCCTTCATTGGCCGGGGCATTGAGTATAAGAATTGGCAAGTCATGTTGCAGCTGTATAGAACCTTAGTTAGGCCACACTTGGAGTATAGTGTTCAATTCTGGTCGCCACACTACCAGAAGGATGTGGAGGCTTTAGAGAGGGTGCAGAAGAGATTTACCAGAATGTTGCCTGGTATGGAGGGCATTAGCTATGAGGAGCGATTGAATAAACTCGGTTTGTTCTCACTGGAACGAAGGAGGTTGAGGGGAGACCTGATAGAGGTATACAAAATTATGAGGGGCATAGACAGAGTGGATAGTCAGAGGCTTTTCCCCAGGGTAGAGGGGTCAATTACTAGGGGGCATAGGTTTAAGGTGAGAGGGGCAAGGTTTAGAGTAGATGTACGAGGCAAGTTTTTTACGCAGAGGGTAGTGGGTGCCTGGAACTCGCTACCGGAGGAGGTAGTGGAAGCAGGGACGATAGTGACATTTAAGGGGCATCTTGACAAATATATGAATAGGATGGGAATAGAAGGATACGGACCCAGGAAGTGTAGAAGATTGTAGTTTAGTCGGGCAGCATGGTCGGCACGGGCTTGGAGGGCTGAAGGGCCTGTTCCTGTGCTGTACATTTCTTTGTTCTTTGTTCTTTTGGTTTGAAAGTCTTTAAATTTCTGCTTCTTTGTGATTAATCTTTTCCTAGCTTCGGTATTTTTAAAGGGTGGATTCCTATTAGTCTTGTCCGTTACATTTAATGGCTTATTGTTTACTTTATCTACTTTTAAACCTGAAAAAACAACCACATCAAATATATGTTCTATCAAACATCTCATTTGTTCTTTATTAATACCCTTTTTTATCACTATCAATTAACTTGTTGGTTATATTCATTAATGTTACAATGTCAACTTTGTCATAGTCAGTGATTCTTGTCTCCGTATCACTAATTTCTGAGTTACCCCTATTTAAATTCAATTCACTTTCTGTTCTTCGAGGAACCATTATATCCACTCCATCTCCAGCTGAAGAAGTGGTAACCTCAGATAGATTAATATTGACTATTAAATCATCAGAAGAATTGCAATTATTACTAAACTTAGTCATTTCAGCTGTGCACTGTTTATCGGAAATCTGTTTGTTAATTTTAGTAACTAATATTTTGACTATCGTTACATTAATGTTCTTACATCCAGCCTATTTGTTTTCTTGTTGAAGGAGCTGCAAAACCTCTTCCTCAGACCAAATTGAATATTTTCTTTGACTGTCTGATCAAGACCAGCCATTCCTTTCAGATTTTGTGATCTAGGGCACATGTGGACTTCATGTTGAATGAGGCCTCATTGTGTCTTAAAACTATTCTCAAACCTGGAACAATTAAAGACCATGATGACTGTCTTCTTAGCAGCCCTTTCACTCTTGCTACACTAAAGCAAAATCTTGAAAATGTTATGTCTATTCTTCTAATGTCTCCTAATATTAGTCACATAATCCTGGGAGGAGACACCAGAGGTGATCATTATCTCCCTTGACCCAGAGAAGGCCTTCGACAGAGTCAAATGGAAGTACCTCATGGAGGTATAAGAACGTTTTAGGTTTGAGCAAAGTTTGACCTTATGGGTGAAATTACTGTACAGCGCTCCCATGGCGAGCATACGGATGAACGCCACCAATTCTGGGTACTCTCGACTGCACCGAAGCACAAGGCATGGATACCCCTTGGACCCGCTGCTATTTGCCCTGGTACTCGAACCCCTGGCCATTGCCTTAAAAGATCAGTGAGTGGGTGGAGGCATCCATAGAGGAGACAGAGAGTACAGAGTCTCACTCTATGCGGATGGCCTGTTCCTCTATGTCTCAAACCACATAGTCAGCATGGGAGGAACAATGGATCTCTTAAGGATGTTGAGAGCCTTCTTGGGCTACATAATCAACCTGAACAAGTGCAAAATATTCCCTGTAAACTCCTGGGGCAGAAAGGGGGGGGGTGCATGAGGGAGGGGGGTAACCAGAGCTGTGGGAAATCCCAATCAAGCTGGACAGGACAAACTTCCCCATCACATGCACAGGACTGAGCCTAACGCAGTTAAAGGTAGTGCACAGGGTGCACTTGACCAGAACACCCCTGACGAGTTCTTCCCAGAGGTGGAGAGCAAATGCCAACGGTGCCAGGGAGGCCCAGCCAACCACACCCATATGTTCTGCTCATGCCCCTGACTTATCAAGTACTGGGCTGCCTTTTTTGAGGCAATGTCCAGGGTTGTGGAGGTGAGGGTGGAGCCATGCCCAAAAGTAGCGGTCCTCAGGGTATCAGAACAGCCAGAACTCTTTACGGAGAGCGGGGCAGACACCCTCGACATTTCCTCCCTGATCGCCTGCCAGAGATTCATGCTAAGCTGGAGATCAGTAGCGCCACCTAGGGGCTCAGGCTGACTGTCCGACTTAGCAGAATTCTTCAAATTCACCATCAGAAGATCAGAGGAGGGCTTCCATAATACATGGCAGCAATTTACCAACTTGTTTGAGGACCTGTTTGTAACCAGCAACCAATAAGGGAAAGGAGGGGAAGACATAATCCAGTACACAGGGAAAACAGGGCAGAGGGACCAAAAGGGCACCGAAGGGGGAGGAGGAAAGCCCAGGAAAGATGCCCAAAACACCACCTAGAAGGACACATCTGGGTGACCGCAAGCAAGCCCCTGGTGTGTCTTAACACCAGGGAGCCACACAGAAATAGACGAACAGGGCGGTCGGGTACCTGATCAACGGGGGAGTAAAGCAAACAGGCCCCAAACCTGTACAAATGTTCTCCAGTTAATTTGTAGCAGATTACATTAATTCCCAGTTTATGTTATATTTTATACTGTACATTTCCACTGTTTCCTGTATGTTGAAACACTGATGTTTAAAATTTGAAAGTTAAAAAAACAATAAAAACATTCCAAAAGAAGTAAGATAATTTAAAATGTAATTGTAAATTTGACATTTAAATTGATTGCAGGGATAGTAAATCTTAATGGTATTGTTAAAATCACAAGTATGTCGTAAGGCTTGTTACAAAGACGAGGAGACATTTCTTCATCCACAGAGTGGTTGGCCTATGGAATTCACTACCACAGAAAATAGTTAAAGCCAAAACATTGTATGCTTTCAAGAACGAGTTACATATAGCTCTCGGGGTAAAAGGGATCAAAGGATATGCGGGGGGAAGTTAAGATCAGGCTATTGAGTTAGATGATCAGCCATGGCCATAATGAATTGTGTAGCACGAGCGAAGGGCCGAATGTCCTCCTCCTGCTCCTATTTTCTATGTTTCCTATTTTCTATGCTGATCATGAATGTTCTTTACATTAACTTTGATGGTTTCGTGATTAACAAGGTTGTCGTCAGGAATGCTACCCACGTTGTTGAAATTAAAATGGTAAAGTGATTAAGAATTTATATTATAAGAGATCAAATTAACTTTAGTTGATAAAATCTCCACTTTGGATAAAAGCCAAGTCTTAAGGGGAATCCTCAGATGAATCACTTTCGCTACCTCAAGCACCTCTGCGTTCACCTTAGGTAAACAAATAGCTATTATCTTCCATGGAGAAAATCCCATTTGTCAACAAAACAGAATTAGTAAATAGTCTTATAAAATCCTCCTTGTCAGTTTGTGTATTGGAGGCTATAACTGATGTTGCATTGGCAGGTGCAACAACCACACCTTGATCTAAACAGCAGGAACATTGAACATAATTAGTCGCGGGGATATTCATCCATCAGTTATCATCCCAGCCGGAGCAATCAGGGCTATCCATATCTAAGTTTTATCAAACCCTCATAATCTTCCACCTGCAATGAAATGATTTTTACAAACCAGCCCATCAGGGTGATTTCACCTAGCCAACCGTATTTGCCATGGCATCATCCAAACAGCCAAACAGACAAGGGGAGCCAAGAACAGTCCTAGATTAACCACAAGCAGTTGACCATTTGTAGTTCGACACATCATTTTCCAGTGGCACCAAGTAGAGGTACGATCCACCATGGGTTAGAACTCATAACATCCGTAGCACCTCATCTGTGGATGTTCACTCCTCTATGCCTCTCAGTATTTTCCTATTTATTGTATTATCTTCTGCCTTGTTTGACCTCCCCAAGTGTATCACCTCACTCTTGTCTGTCCACCTGACCAGCCGCAGTCTATTCTCCTCACTATCAACCATGCAGACGATTTTTGGGTTGCCTTTGAACTTCTTGATCATTCCCTCCAACATTTATGTCCACATTATTAATATATACCACGAAAAGCAAAGGATCTAGGACTGAGCCCTGAGCCTTCCAGTCACAAAAACACCCGTCAACAATTTGTTTTCTGCCACTACGTCCCCTGGATCCCATGAGCGTTATTTTTTTAACCAGTCTGCCATGTAGAACCTTGCCAAAAGCCTTGCTAAAATCCATGTCGATCATATCAACTGCACTACCCTCAACAATCCTCTTGGTTACTTCCTCAAAACATTCAATAAAGTCAGTTCGACATGACTTTCCCTGAAAATATCCATGCTGAATGTCCTTGATTAATCCATGCAATTCTAAGTGACAGCTTATTCTGTTTCTCAGGATTGATTACAATAAGTTCTCTCAAGTTCCCCTTCAAGTCACCCACCATCCTGATTTGGAACTCTATTGCCATTCCTTCACTGTTGTTGGGTCAAAATGCTGGAACTCCCTCCCTAACAGCACTGTACCTACACCATATGGACTGCAGTATTTTCAGAAGGCAGTTCATCACCACCGCCACAAGGGTAGTTAGGGATGGGCAGCAAATGCTGGCCTAACCAACGCCGCCCACGTCCCGTGAAAGACTTTTAAAAACAATTCCCACAGGTGAGGTTAGACTGGTTGGCTTGCAATTACTCAATCTATCCTTTGCTCCCTTTTTAAACAAAGGTACACCATTAGCAGACCTTCAATGCCCCAGCACCAAAGATTTATCCCATGAAGATTGGAAAATGATGGTCAGATCTTATGTTATTTCCTCCCTGGCTTCGTTTAACAGCCTGGGGTGCATTTCATCTGACCGTGGGGATTTACCCACTGACAAAGTTGCTAATCCCCTCAATACTTTCACTCTCCCTATGGTCACCACATCCAATACTGCACACTTGTCCTTCATTTTTAGGATCACCTTTATTTTGCTTGCCAATATTCCTTCATGTCCTCTCTTTGCTTTCCTCATTTCCTTTTTCATTAAATTCTTCCACTTTCTGTACTCCTCTTATCTTTCTGCAGTATTGATTGAACATATAAGACCCTGAGGGGTCTTGACAGGGTGGACATAATCTTTCTTTTTTCTGTCTTCTCTTACCCTGTAAGCTCCTTGACATCCAAGGTGCTCTACATTTGTCCATCTCGCCCTTTTTCTTTGTGGGAATAAGTTTATTCTGAAACCCTTGAACCTTCCCTTTGAATGCCTCCCATCATTCTGATATTGAATTACCTTCAAGCAGTTCTTTCCAGTCCAGTTTTGTTAAATCACTTCTCAGCTTCGCAAAATTGGCCGTACCCCAATTTAGAATTATAGACCCCCCAAACAATCAGCGGGAGATATAAGAGAAAATATGTCGGCTGAGAAGTGTAAAAAAAAAAGGACAGTCATTGTAGGGGTTTTTAACTACCTCAATATGAACTAGGATAGTGTTAGTGTGAAAGGAACAAAAGAGACAGAATTCTTAAAGTGCATTCAGGGTAACAATTTTTGACAAGCGTGTAGCAAGTCCAACAAGGGAAGGTGCATTTCTGGACTTAGTTTTAGGAAACAAAGCTGGGCAGCTGGAAGGTGTGGCAGTGGGGAGCATTTTGGTGACAGCGATCAAGATGCAGTTAGTTTTAACGTAATTATGGGAGAGGACAATAGTTCTTTCTATTGTTGAGGTTTGGGAGTGTTTTACAGCAGTTATGTTGAGGGGGCACAAGGGCAGAAGAAAAGGCCCATGGCTGAATGTAGCAGCAGATATTTAAATAAAAAATAGAGTTGCAGAGAGCAAGGGGGCTTTTGAACCTTTAGCCATGGGTTGATGGTACGCAGCGGTAATGCTGCTGGGCTAGTAACAAAGAGGCCCAGGCTAATACTCTGGCAACATGGATTCAAATCCCACCCACCATGTCAACTGGTGGAATTTGAATTCAGTTAACAAATCTGGAATATAAAACTATCACTGATCTGGTTCACTAATGTCGCTCAGTGAAGGAGACCTGCCACCCTTACCTTACATGGCCTACATGTGACTCCAGAATCTAGAGGTTGACTTTAACTGCCCGCTGGAATGACCCAGCAGGGCCAGTTCACGGTCAATCGGATGGGCAACAAACACTGGCCTTGCCCTATTTCATGAAAGAGCAAAAAAAAACTTCCTGTTTGTGACATTACCCCCGTCACATGATCTCCCAACTTCCAGCCCCAGCTGGGTCCTTAAGCCCCCCCCCCCCCCCCCCCCCCCGCCCAATTTGCATCCTGCTGGCTAGCCAGTAATTGACAATGCTTGATTGGTCGAACTGAGATGGCCGACTCTGTATCCATTCCCCCGCCCTCCTGGAAGAGGACAAAACCAGCTCAATATCTTGGTTCACTTTGTAACTTTATAGTATCGAACTGCTGAGATAGTCAAATGCTCAAATTCCACGTTAGCGATTGATGCTTGATGGATCATCATACTTCAGAATGGTTATGTCCCTTCACCCCAGACCTGATAGGTCCTCCGAGTTGAACTGCAACATTTCAGATGGGGATGGAAGGGCGGGAAATGAGGGGTCTGAAAAAAACATGCTGGAAATGCTCAGCGGGTTTGGCACCATCGCTGGGGAGAGAAATAGTTAATGTTTCAGGTCACTGACCTTTCATCGGATCATTCTGAGGTGTAAGAGATTCTCAGCAAGTGCAGAGGCTGGGGAAGTGAAGAAGGCATGAGAAATCAAAGCGAAGGGTCTGTGATAGGCTGGAAGGGAGGAGAGATTAAATAATAAAGGGAATGATGGTGTAAGGCAAAAGGGGATGGTAATGGGACAAGAAAAAACGGGTGTAGAGGAGGTGTAAATGGCAATAGCAAAATCATTATAAACAGCTGCTCTCCAAAAAACAATGGGAGTAATGCTTACGATCTGAACTTGTTGAGCTCAGTGGAAATCCCGGAAAGATGTAAAATAATTCCCAATGAGAAACAGCCGGGCCAAACACCCCAGGTGTGTGATTCGCCCGAATCAGGAATCAGCTATTCACAGTTTACAAGCGGGAGCACCATTTAAATGCTCCCCTCAGCACTCACTGACAGGCCAGCCAGCAAGCTGACAAAAAAAGAGAGCTGCTCTGTGATTTCTGGATGCAGCTCTTGATCGTTTGCTGATGCACTGGAGCAGAGGTGGGCTGCCCTATTTCCCAGGGTTGGCAGTGCCAGCAGCCTCATCAGGAGGACTGGCATCCGATGCTGTAAGAAGGTGAATGACCTCTTTTCAGCTGCAAGGGTGAGTGCCCACCCGTCTCCTTCTGACACCATTCCTGTCACCCACCCCTGGCGCCTCACCATTAGCCCCCTATCTGCCACCTCACAGTCTCCCAACACCCGACCGAGTGAGGAAACACAGGCGGAGTATTCCCAAGATACGCGTTCTTACCCCCTGTGAGCAAAGAGGGATGAAGATCGCGAGTGAGGCCCCGGAGGGAGCAATGACAGACAGCGAGGTTGGCCTGCGTCGGAGGAGAAGTAAGGATCCACTGCACCTTACTCCAGATGACCTGTCTCAACTGAGTCTCAATTTCCCACACTGCTGTTCTTCCCCACCGTTGACTCCATGTCCCTTTAAGGATCACCATTAGGTGATGCTGAGCCTTCCGGAGTCATCCTTGTGCCCCCCCCCCACACACACACAACCCAACAGAGCACCCTGGAGCCGAGCAGCAGGGTTGACACTGATATTTCACCACAGCTATCACCCCCCCACCCCCCTCCGCCAGCGCAGAGACACACACCTCGGTGGGACATGCTAATGGATAGGCTTCTGGGTCACTATCCAGTCCGCAACACACAACTGCTGATGCACATTAGGTGGAGGCAGGAACTTCCAAGGGAGTGGGCAGTCAGAGGTCTGCTGGATTCACAGGACACAGCTGAACCCTAACCAGATGTGGGGCCTCTAGAAAAGGTTCTCCCAGCACTGCTGGAGATACACAGGCAGAGCTGGGATTTAAAGGAGGGGTTGTTAATGACATTCCAGCAACTGCAAGGCCATCTGGAGGCATCTGGATGCCTTCCAGAGCAGGAGATAGAGCCAGCATTGCGTGGCACCCAGGCCAACACTGCAAGGATGGTGTCCCCAGTGGAAAGCCTAGGGCAGGAGCACAAGCCATGACTGCCTAGGCCCAAGGCTTGCCATGACTGAGTCTCACGGCAGCACACCCCAGACAGGTGCAGATGGTCAGAGCTGAGCGCCTTCAGAGTTTGGCCTGGTCACAGAGGCCCCTGGCATCGAGAGCATGGCCCACCTGCTGAGGGACATGATCCAGACAAAGAAGGGTGTCGCTGAGTGGCTTCAAGGTTTTGCCCAGTCACAGAGGCCCATGGCTGAGGGCTTTGGTACCATGGTGCAGACGTTGGTGGGCCTCCAGGACTAGCAACACCAGATTACTTTGAGGCTTCTGGAAGTCACCCCATCCCATGGAGTAGCCAGCGGCCAGCAATCGCCCAGAGGGAGGGGGGTCCACTGGGGCACTTCCCGGGGCCTTCCTTCAAGGAGACCCTGACATTCTCCAGCCCTTCTGAATCCCTCCCTCTTGACACGGCGCATCGTCTGAGCAGCGGGCAGAGCAGGTGGCCTATTACATCACAAAGTCAGCCGGGACCCTGCAGGTCCAGCCCCTCCAGAGAATGTCCGCCAAGGGCATCACAAGCCAGGGGGTGCAGAATGCAGCAGGCCGCCTCCATCTCTGATGTGCATTCTGGGGAGACACCTTGATGTAGCATGAGGCCAAGAAACATTAAGATGTTGGATCACCACTGAGTTGGCACGGGAGTAGCCACAGACTGTTATTTAGGAATTTAAGATAAGCACTGTAAATAATCCACATTAAATCAAATCCGACCAGCCTCTGACTTTCTCTACTTTCCCAGATGCCCTTTATCAATCCTTCGAACGTATGACCCACAGGCTCTCCAGACTCAGCCAGAAGTGAGAGCCCAGGAGGCCACTAGAATCTGTCACCCGGAAATGACAGCGACAGCACGCCATGAGCCCCAGACTGGCAGCCTTATCCCCGCGCAACTCTGGCCTTACAGATTGTGACCATCACCCCACATTCTGGCATGAGGCGGGGGGGGAGGCAGTGGGCTCTCATTCGAAAGACAGGAGTCAGACTTAAGCAGAATCTAAAGAGCACCACAGCTTTCCTCACACGGGTCATCATCACCCTCCTGCCTTAAGGACAGACTCTCTGACGCTGCCAACCCAGGCCCAAGGTGTGATGTCAAATAGACCCTTAGAACGGGGAGGGGGAGCATTTGTCATGAGCGGGAGGAAAAGGTTCTGGGAAGTGGGGAACAAGGGTAGTGGAAAGCGGTGAAGAAGGGATCGGGGAATGCTGGGTTTGAGGGTAAGAGGGTGTTTTGGGCTGCCGGACATGAAGCCTCCTAAATCTGGAGGCTATGAAGGCCTCCTTGGTCCTCTGGCCCTGTCGGATCCTGACCATCGCTGTCCTCCTCAACAGCAGTGACTCAGATTCAAACCCGCTGGACTGGCTCTGTCCCAATATTCATTATCAATCTGTGAGGATTGAAGGAGAGAAATAGACACAGAGCAAGGCCATCTATCCCTGGACCCTTCAACTCCCCCAACAGTCCTACTCCTCCTGAGCCTGAATGCTGACCAACCATCACCATTCACACTGCCCTGCACAGCCTTGACTAGCTACTTGCCAGAACACCTTGCGGACGTGGACACTGCCCCATGCACTCCCATAGTTGTCCATGACTGCTTGATCCCTCCCTGTACATCATCAGTAATGATGTCCCTCTATTGATGCTGAGAAGGACGTCCCTCCGAGGCCTCATGGTTCCTGGATTCAAAAGTGCAATCTCAGAGTCAATCGTACGAGGCAGCAGCCCACCCCTCACTATGCCTGGCCCGAGACCCTCAGGTCCTGCCTGTGACTGGTTCTTCCCCTGCCCCTTGACTGGAGATTGAGGCAGCTGAGGCAGATGAACGATCAATGCTGATGGGCTTTGGAAAGGAGGTACATAACTAGCAGGAATGTGAGAGGGCACAGGTGCTTCCAGAGGCAAGGATGGATGAACCGTGGATGCTCAGGCTTGAACATCACACCACCGTGAAGCGCTTTAGAAACAAACAAATCTAAATGTTCCATTGAAATAGCCTGGACCTGTCAATCAATTGGCTTGTAGAAGGTAATGGACTGTGACGAATAATAGAGTCACAGCATGGAAAAAAGTCCTTTGGCCCATTCTGTCCACACTGGCCATCAAGCACCTATTTACTCAAATTCTATTTTACAGCATTTGGCCCATAGTCTTGTATTCCATTGCATTTCAAGTGTTCTTCTAAATACGTCTTCAATGCTGCGGGACTTTCGGCTCCACCACCCTCTAAGGCAGTAAGTTCCAAATTCCAACCAACTTCTGGGTGAAAAGGTTTCCCCCAAATACCCCCTGAGCCCCTTGCTTTAAATCTATGTCTCCTGGTTATTGATCCCTCCACTAAGCTCCTTTCTATCAACCATATCTATGCCCATCATAATTATGTACACCTCAATCGGTTCCCCCCTCCGCCTTCTCTCCTGCCAGGAAAACAATCACAGCCTATCCAGTCTTTCTTGATGGCTGAAATGTTCCCGCTCAGGCAAAATCCTGGTGAATCTCCGCTGCACCCTATCTAGTGCAAATTGTGCAATCACTTCCTTCCTATAGTGCGGTGACCAGAACTGTGCACAGTACCCCAGCTGTGGCCTAGCCAGTGTTTTACACAGCTCCATCATAAGCTCCATGACTTACATTCTATGCCTTGGCTAATAAAGGCAAGTATCCGATATGCCTTCTTAACCACTTCATCTACCTGTCCTACTGTCTACAGGATCGATGAACATACACACCAAGGTCCCTCTGATCCTCTGTGTTTCCTAGTGTTCTACCACTCATTGTATATTTCCTTGTCTTGTTGGTCCTTCCAAAATGCATCACCTTACACTTTTCAGGGTTTCAGGCTATAAAAACAAACAAAGCACAATCTCCTTAGAAATAGCCTGGACCTGTCAATCAAGAGGTTTGTAAAAGGTAATGGACCGTCAAATTGAATGTAAACAATGCAGTTCAAACTTTTAAGCTTCTCAGCATGAACCAACTGCTTGACAAAGTTAAAGAGAAATTAAATTTAATGTGAAAAAAGTACGTCAAAGGTGTCCAATACATCTAAGGGAAGACTTTTACCTTCATCTGACAGATCATTAATATCGACATACTGGGAGGGAGTGTAAAGGTTTTCAAGGCTACAGATGGAAGACTTTCCACACAACCCCATCCTGGGAAGCAAAAAATAACCTGAGCCCCTCCAGGCCAGCCCAAGCACCGCGATCCCCGCCTCACCTGAAGGACCCCCCCCCCCATCAGCACCCTGGTGATGTGTATAGAGAAGGTACTCACCCTCTTGCACCCCCTCAGTGTTCATGGCGCCTGGCTCCCACTCTCAAGGACTGATTTGCGGCTGTGGGACCTCCAGGTGTGGGTGGGTGCATCCCAGGAGGCCTCAGCGTTCCACTTTGATCGGGTTAATGAGTTCTGATCAGGTTTTCGCCATTTCTGGGTGGGAACCCTGATCTTGCTAGGGGGACTGGGCCAGGAGACGAGCGACAGATTGGTGAGCGGCGAGAATGCCCTCATGCCCGATTGAACGGGCCAGCGGGAATCCCAGCTAGGGCTAACCACCCCGGAGAATCGCGCCCCCCCCCCTTCACCCCCCCCACCCATGTTATTTTCTTGTTCTGGTGACATTTAACGTTTCTTTCTGCACAGATGCGTCCGACTGACTGAGTTTTTCCAACATCTTCTGTTTTGAGTTCAGATCTGCGGACTTTTGCTTTCGATCTGAAAGAAACAGTGGAATAAAGTATTAATTATCTGATAGTGTGAGGGTAGCCTTTCGCTCTGTGCTTAATATTGCAAGCTAAAACTTTTCAGTTCTAGTTAGTGACTGTAAAGACAACTGTTGGGGGAAAGATATAACTGGTTGTTCTATTCAATATGCTCAAAACTAAATTTAATTAATTAATTGTTTATTCATTTATGGGATGTGGGAGTCACTAGCTAGGCCAGCATTCATTGTCCATCCCTAGTCACCCTTCAGGTGGTGGTGCTGAGCTGCCTTCTTGAACCTACTGCAGTCCTTGAGGTGTAGGTACACCTACACAGCTGTTAGGGAGGCAGTTCCAGGGTTTTGAAAGAACGGTGATATATTTCCAAGTCAGGATGGTGAGTGGAGTGGAACCTCCAGGTTTACATGTGTCTGCTGCCCCTGTCCTTCTAGATGCTAGTGGTTGTGGGTTTGGAAGATGCTGTCGATGGAGCCTTGGTGAATTCCGACAGCGCATCTTGTAGATGGTGCACACGGCTGCCACTGCGCCTCGGTGACGGAGGGAGTGAATGTTTGAGGAAGGGGTGGCATGGATGGTCAAGCTTATTGAGTGTTGTTGGAGCTGCATTCATATGGCTGCTTCCAGGTGGAGGATCCTTCAGGAAAGAGGATTTGTGTTTTCTTAACAGTACGTACAATAGGCAACAGCAGCTTCGACTTTACAGCGTTCGAGTTACGACAACCGGCACCTACAACATTCATAAATGGACACCCCATTTTGACCTTACAACCTCGGTTTTGACCTTGCATCTCCACGCCAATGCATTCATACGGCACACTGAACCAACCACCCTACTTAGATCATTGTGCCTATGGGAAAATCGGTTCCGAATTACGACTTTTCGACTTTCAATGCGGTTTTCAGGAACCAATAATGTCCTAAGTCTGTGAATCTCCGGTATTCTTTTCCTTAGTCACAGTGCTAATTTCTAATTTACATGGAAAATGGGAGGTTCCCACATGCACCTGAAGAGAAAGGTGAAGGACTGCAAGGTGTGGAGGAATGAGCAGGGGCCTACCTGCAGGCAGATCATTATTACTAGGTCAGCATGACATTTCAGCCATCCGATGAATTGCACTGCTGACTATTAGGTGCCCAATGACTCCCTCTGCTGGACAGTTGCAGTTTAGTTCTTTTTTGAAGGAAATGCTGGAAACACACAGCAGGTCAGTCAACATCTGAAAGAGCAAATATGGACAACATTGGGGCGGAATTGTGAGCCCACGTTAGCCGGCAGCGAGAATGGAGACGCGGGCAGAGAATACAGCGAGAACCGGGAAACGCGACTCTCGCCGGCGAGATTGTGGTTTCCGATTTTCCAGACGCTTTACCGGTGGAATAACATGAAATCTGCCGTGGGAGGTCAGGAGCTCCATTTAAATGCGTTAGCCTATCATTAGCGAGCCTTCCGACTGGGACTTCCACCCTCGCTGAATATTCACCGATCACCGCCGCGACATCATGCCGGCACGATTTACAACAGGTCTATAAAAACAAAAACCTGGTGACCTCACCTCTGAAGGGGATATCGGACGGGAGCGCTCAGGTCCCCGTTACCATCTAGGACGCCAATTGCAGAGGGGGCACTAGAGAGGACATGGGGGACCCAGCTTGGGTCAGGGGTGGGGGGGGGGCGTTTAGTCTTGGAATCTCGGATCTGGGGTCGCTCTCAGGCCTTAGTGGCCCTCCATGGCTGTGAGTCTCTAGGTTTAAAGGGGTCTGGCGGCTGGTTTTCAGGCAGCGATTCCCGTGTCCTCCTTGCTGGGCCTGTGGCGATATCACCGCTGAGGGATTGCCCTTCCAGAGTGGCAGCTGGAAAGTGGGGGGGAGCAGTGGGTCCATGGGGTCAGCACTGGGAAGACTGTGAGGTTCTTGGCTGGAGTCCCATGAGAGGCCAGGCTGCATGGGCAGAGTGGAGGACTCTGAGAAGGGGCACTTTCCAGCCTCGTGAGACCTGAAGACCCTCACAAAGGGGGGAGGACGACTGTAGCGAGGATGAAACCCCCACACTCAGGCAGCACAGTGAGCTTTATGGAAGATCAAGGCCACCAGCTATGGAGGCCTGGCTGTCAGGGATTAGTGTCTGGGTGGCTGGCTGTTCCAGTTGGAAGGCTTATTTAGTCCACAGCCCATGTGAGCTGTGATGCACTATCAATTACCACAAAGACGAGAGTAGTGGAATAATCGAGGCTTTATTGAGCAAAGATGTTGTGCCTCCTGTTGCTGGAACCAGAATGGCTGCAGCACCGGTGAGCACACACATTTATACGTCGCCTACTGGGTGGAGCCCGCAGGCAGGGATTTACCCATGTACCTCCACTATACGGGCAGTGCCGTAATACATGTAATATACTACTAATGGTGACTACCACATTCACCCCCTGTTAAAAAAAAGAGTCTGGCGGGGTTGGTGTAAAACATTACAAGTTAAGTCTGTCGGGGGCCTTGACCCTCCTCTGCGATCGCCTCAGTTCTGGTGGTGATGTGGATGCCGACTTGGTCACCTGCGAATTCGGGAGCGTGTTGTCCTCGTCTTTGTCACCCCTGAGTGGAACCAGTGGGAGGACTGATCCTACTGGGGCGGGTGCTGCTGTGAGGTTCACTGGAGGGAGGGTGAGTGGCGTAGGGGTGAATTAGGCAACCGGAGGTGTGGGGGAGGGGGGGGGGAGGTGGCGGTGTCAGGTCGGGGGTCGTGTGGGGATCCAGCGGGTGCCAGGTCCCGGAGGGAGACTGTGTCCTGACGCCCGTCGGGGTGTGCCATGTAGGTGTACTGTGGGTTCGCATGTAGGAGGTTCGACCAAGGGGTCCGACTTATGAGTCCACACATGCTTCCGAAGGAGGACGGGTCCAGGAACTGTCAGCCATGTTGGGAGCGAGACCCCGGAGGTGGACTTCCTGGGGAAGGCAAACACACGTTTGTGAGGAGTCTCATTAGTCGCGGAGCAGAGGAGCGACCGGATGGAGTGGAGCACATCGGGGAGGACCTCCTGCCAGCGGGAGACCGGGAGAATTTTAGACCGCAGGGCCAGCAGGACGGCCTTCCAGACCGTCCCGTTCTCCCTCTCCACCTGCCCGTTTCTCCAAGGGTTGTAGCTGGTTGTCCTGCTCGAGGCGATGCCTTTGCTGAGCAGGAACTGACGCAGCTCATCGCTCATAAAAGAGGATCCCCGATCGCTGTGGATGTAGGTGGGGAAACCGAACAGAGTGAAGATGCTGTGGAGGGCTTTAATTACCGTGGCAGAAGTCATATCGGGGCATGGGATGGCGAAAGGGAACCGGGAGTACTCATCAATCACGTTCAGGAAGTACGTGTTTCAGTCGGTGGAGGGGAGGGGCCCTTTGAAGTCCTGAGGTGCTCAAAGGGGCGGGAGGCCTTCACCAGGTGCGCTCAATCTGGCCGGTAGACGTGCGGCTTGCACTCTGCGCAGACCTGGCAATCTCAGGTGACGGCCCTGACCTCCTCAATGGAGTAGGGCAGATTGCGGGCCTTGATGAAATGGAAGAACAGGGTGACCCCCGGGTGGCAGAGGTCATATTGGAGAGCCCGGAGTCAGTCCACTTGTGCGCTGGCACATGTACCCCGGATAGGACATCAGGGGGCTCGTTGAGCTTCCCCGGGCGATACAAGATCTAATAATTATAGGTGGAGAGCTCGATCCTCCACCTCAAGATCTTGTCATTTGTGATCTTGCCCCGCTGTGTATTATTAAACATAAAGGCGACCGACCGTTGGTCAGTGAGGAGAGTGAATCTCCTGCCGGCCAGGTAATGCCTCCAATGTCGCACAGCTTCCACTATGGTTGGGCCTCCTTTTCGACAGAGGAGTGCCGAATTTCAGAGGCATGGAGGGTGCGAGAAAAGAAGGCCACGGGCCTGCCCGCCTGGTTGAGGGTGGCGGCCAGAGCTACGTCCGATGCATCGCTCTCCACCTGGGAGGGGAGGGACTCGTCGATCGCATGCATCGTGGCCTTGGCGATGTCTGCCTTGATGTGGTTGAAGGCCTGGCGGGCCTCAGCCGTCAGGGGAAAAACTGGACTCAATGAGTGGGTGGGCCTTGTCCGCATAATTAGGGACCCACTGGGCGTAATACGAGAAAAACCCTAGGCATCATTTCAGGGCCTTGGGGCAGTGGGGGAGTGGGAATTCCATGAGGGGGCGCATTCAGTGGGCGTCAGGCCCTACGACTCCATTTTCCACGACATAGCCAAGGATGGCTAAGCGGTTGGTGCGGAACACGCATTTCTCCTTATTGTATGTGAGATTAAGGAGTTTGGCGGTCTGGAGGAATTTGTGGAGGTTCGCGTCGTGGTCCTGCTGATCGTGGCCGCAGATGGTGACGTTATTTAGGTACGGGAGGGTGGCCCGCAGTCCGTACCGGTCAACCATTCGGTCCATCCCTCGCTGGAAGACCGAGACCCCATTAGTGACGCCGTAGGGAACCCTAAGGAAGTAATAGAGGCGTCCATCTGCTTCGAACGCAGTGTATTGGCGGTCCTCCGGGCGGATGGGGAGCTGGTGGTCGGCAGACTTCAGGTCCACTGTGGAGAAGACGCGATACTGCGCAATATGATTGACCACGTCAGATATGCGTGGGAGGGGGTATGCGTCGAGCTGCGTGTACCGATTGATGGTCTGACAGTAGTCAATGACCATCCTGTGCTTCTCCACAGTCTTTACTCCTACCACTTGAGCTCTCCAGGGGCTGTTGCTGCCCTCAATGATGCCTTCCCACAGAAGCCGTTGGATCTCCGACCTGATGGAGGTCCTGTCCTGGGCACCGTACCGTCTGCTCCTGGTGGCGAAGGGTTTGCAATCCGGGGTGAGATTCGCAAACAGGGAAGGTGGATCGACCTTAAGGGTCGTGAGGCCGCAGACAGTGAGGGGGCTCGGGGTCCGCAGAATTTTAATGTTAAGCTTTGCAGGTGGCATTGAAAATCCAGGCCAAGTAACAGGGCAGCGCAGAGGTGGGGGAGGACGTAGAGCTGGAAGTTGCTGAACTCTACGCCTTGGACGGTGGGGGTTGCGATGCAGTACCCCTGAATTTCCACGGAATGGGATCCGGAGGCCAGGGAGATTTTCTGGGTAACGGGGTGTACCGGGAGGGAGCAGTGCCTTACCGTAGTGGGGTGGATGAAGCTCTCTGTGCTCCCGGAGTCAAAAAGGCAGGTCGTCTCGTGCCCATCGATCTTCACCGTCGTCGTCGCGGTCGCGAGGTTGCGGTGCCGGGACTGATCCAGGGTGATAGAGGCAAGCTGCGGCAGACGCTGGGAGGTCCCGGGCTGGTCAGCGTTGGTGGAGGTAGCGATGAACGGCCAGACGAGCAGGGGTCCTGAGACGCCGTCCAAAATGGCGCCTAAGATGGCGGCGCCCACGCGGCGCACATGGCAGGTGACATCAAAGATGGGAGCGCCCACCGGCCGCACGTGGCTTGCGGTGAAGAAGATGGTGGTGCCCACAGGCCGCACGTGGCTTGCGAAGGAGAAAATGATGGCGCCCTGGGTCGCACGTGGGGGGTGTAGGAACGCCGGGCCTGGAAACAGCGGTGACCGACCGGGCCTGGCAAACAGAAACAAAGTGTCCCTTCTTCCCACAGCCGTTGCAGGTCACGCTCCGCTCTGGGCATCGCTGCCTGGGGTGTTTGTTTCGCCCGCATAAATAACACTTGGGGCCCCCCCAGAGTTGGCTGGCTGCCGCGCGGCGCAGGCTTGCAGTGAGTTGGAGTCGGCAGCTGGTGGGGCCCACGATACCCACTAAGGTGCCGCGTAGTCGGGGTCGTAGGACTGGACGTTACGGGAGGCCACTTCTAACGAATTAGCGAGCTGCCTAGTTCCCGCAAGATTAAGCATGGCCCCTTCCAGTCGCCGCTGGCGGATGTACGCAGACTTCATGCCCGTAACGTAAGCGTCTCGAATTAAAAGTTTGGTGTGCTGCACGGCCAAAACTGCCTGGCAGTCACAGTTCCTGCCTAGGATGTGCAGGGCATGCCAGAAATCGTCCATAGACTCCCCGGGGAGTTTCTGTCTCGTGGCCAAGAGGTGCTTGGCGTATATTTGATTGACTGGTCGAACGTAGTGTCCCTTCAGGAGCTCCATCGCTTTGGAGTAAGTGGGCGCATCCCGGATGAGGGGAAAAATGTCAGGGCTCACCCGTGAATAGAGGACTTGGAGCTTCTGCGAGTCCGAGGATTCCTCAGCGGATGTTCGGAGGTAGCTTTCGAAGCAGGCTAGCCAGTGGTCAAAGGGAGACGTAGCGTTGGCTGCTTGAGGGCTCAGCTGCAGGCGATCAGGCTTGATGCGGAGATCCAGCGTTTAAAAAAAATCTTTGCTCAATAAATTGATGCACTATCAATTACCACAAAGACAAGAGTAGTGGAATAATCGAGGCTTTATTGAGCAAAGATGTTGTGCCTCCTGTAGCTGGAACCAGAATGGCTGCAGCACCGGCTAGCACACACATTTATACTCCGCCTACTGGGCAGAGCCAACAGGCAGGGATTTACCATGTACCTCTAATATATGGGCAGTGCCATAATACATGTAATATACTACTAGTGGTGACTACCACAGGCTGGGAGAATGAGGGTGCCCTCGAAGGATGAAGTTGACATGCTAATTGTAGTGTTCACACTAATCAGGGGCGAAATTCTCCCGAAACGGCGCGATGTCCGCCGACTGGCGCCCAAAACGGCGCCAATCAGACGGGCATCACGCCGCCCCAAAGGTCCGCATCTTTGGGGGCCGAGCCCCAACATTGAGGGGCTAGGCCGACGCCGGAGGAATTTCCGCCCCGCCAGCTGGCGGAAACGGCCTTTGTTGCCCCGCCAGCTGGCGTGGAAATGACATCTCCGGGCGGCGCATGCGCGGGAGCGTCAGCGGCCGCTGACAGTTTCCCACGCATGCGCAGTGGGGAGAGTCTCTTCCGCCTCCGCCATGGTGGAGACCGTGGCGGAGGCGGAAGGGAAAGAGTGCCCCCACGGCACAGGCCTGCCCGTGGATCGGTGGGCCCCGATCGAGGGCCAGGCCACCGTGGGGGCACCCCCCGGGGCCAGATCGCCCCGCGCCCCCCCCCAGGACCCCGGAGCCCGCCCACGCCGCCTTGTCCCGCCGTTCAAAAGGTGGTTTAATCCACGCCGGCGGGACAGGCAATTTATCGGCGGGACTTCGGCCCATCTGGGCCGGAGAATCGAGCGGGGGGGGGGGCCCGCCAACCGGTGCGGCCCGATTCCCGCCCCCGCCGAATATCCGGTGCCGGAGACTTCGGCAACCGGCGGGGGCGGGCTTCACGCCAGCCCCCGGCGATTCTCCGACCCGATGGGGCGTCGGAGAATGACGCCCCACGTCTGTCTCACCTATCGCAAGGGTAAACCAATTGTCTGATCAGCTCCCTTCTTTGACAAGTCAATTTAATCAGCATTGTGAGTGGGCCACAGAAATCACACTTTAGAATGTTATATTTAAGCTTTGTTTGAGATTTGCTTTTTGTTTCAGACAGTTTCCCTTTAAGGGCCTGCCTCTTTAAGTTGTCCCTCTGTTTATTTGATTGACCTTAACTAGTTATTTATGTTGATCAAAATAGTTGGAAGTGTAGCCCCCAAGCATTGAACTCCGAGGCTCATACTCCTGTCTACATAACAGAGAGGTGACACAGATGTGGCCCCCAATGCAAGGCGAGTGTGAATGTGAAGTCTCACATTTGTTACCCTGTTCAAGGGCTGACGGGGCAGCGTCTTGTTCCCCAATGAGGTTCGAACGCAGGTCCATTGAATGCACTCGACTGTCCTCACTCCTCACTCTTGGGTGGGCATGCAGCTGCTGAGATTCTCAAAGAAGCTCTTCATTCAGGTGGAGTTGAGAGGGAGAAAACTGTGTGGAAGTGGCTAATGTGTGACAGGGGAGGGAGTGAGGCTCAGTGGGGAGGTGCTCGCAGAGGGGGATGTGCATGGGTGGATATCCCAGATCCTGGGCAGGCTGAGGGTCAGGGCAATGTCAGGAATCCCCATCCCTCACTTTGATGTTCCCTTCCTTTCAGTTTATGGATCTTGAGAGTGATGGAAACAGTCGAGCTGGAAATTTTATTGATTGCGATCGACCAGCAGCAGCCACACCGACGTGCCACTGCACACGGGCAGGAACAGCGCCCTGCAGAGGGGGAGACTGGGCCCATTGATCTTCCTGGAGCAGGGCCATAGATGGCGGAGTCTCGGAGAAGACACTACCGGCCACAGGTATTCCGGTGTCGAACTTCCTGCCTCCAGATATCAGAGCTCCAGTGCCGGAGGAGACTGTGTCTGACCCGGGGACGGTGAACCGCCTGTGTCAGGTGATGCAAGAGTTGGCACCACATGGACTGGGAGGTCACCCATTGCCTGTGGCCCTGAAAGGCACTGCCGCTCTGAAATTCTACACCAGTGGCTCGTTTCAGGGTGGCACGGGGGACTGGTGCGGGATCTCCCAGTCAGCAGCACACAAGTACATATGGGAGGTCACAGCTGGGCTATTTAGGAGGGCCCAATGTACATCAAATTGGACCAGGAGCAGGTGAGGCAGGATGCCAGGGCAATGGGATTCAGCCACATAGCAGGCATGCCCCAGTTGCAGGGTATCATCGACTGCAGTCCCCATGGTGGCATGGAGCCCCAATTTTGAAGCGCAAGAATACCACTCCCTCAACGTCCAGCTCACCTGTGATCACGTGATTGATGTGTTGGGTGTTCTGGATCACATACAGGTCACCAACACTTGAAATAGCGCAACACTATTTTATTGAATCATTAACTGTTTAAACATACTCAGACTGTGGGTTAATATGATACTAGCTTTAACCAAAGACCTTTGCCTTGTCCTAACCAGTCGATGCATTCAGCACATGGTGAATGTCTGTGTTGCAGGCTGTGAGCTCTGTCTTCCTAACTAGCTGCAACTCGAATGACCGGGAACTCTGATGCCCCCTGTCTTTATAGTGCGTGTGCTCTCACTGGTGGTTGGCTGCGGTGTTGTGTGTGTTGATTGGTCCCACTGTGTGTCCATCAGTGTGTGTCTGCACCATGATTTTCTGTTGTATATTATGACAGTGATGTGCATCATTCAGGTGTGTGCCCGTTTCCCAGGGTGGGCCCATGGTAGTTACATTTTGCAGCACTCGCAGATCCCAGCCGTGTTTGGGTGAGCTGCGGCTGGAGGCATGCCACCTTGGCGACAATGGGCACCCCCTCACGAGGTGGCAGATGACGTCAGGCTGGTGGCCACAAACACTCACTGAGACTCGCTACAACGCGGCTCATGTATCAAAGCGCACGCTGGTCGAGCAGGCGATTGGACTGCTGAAGATGTGGTGCCGGTGCCTGGACCCGTCTGGGGAAGCCCTGGCAGATCCCAGAGGGTGTCCCACATCATTGTGGCCTGCTGCGCTCTCCACAACGTGGCTGCCCTTACGAAAAGTCACACACCCCTGAATATTTAATTCCCAGCTTTGATTTTTTTGTAACCACGGCTCTATAATAGCTATAAGATCATACCCATTAACCCCAATTTGTGCCATTAATTAATGCTGATACTATGGGCAGTTAAGTAAAAAGCCATTCATTTTGCTCTTTTACCTGGGGCTGAGGCCACGTTACCAATGCTTATTGCTTGACTGTCTCAAAATGCAGCTACATCCAGACAGGAACATCTCTGCAAACCCCAGCCCCATGCATGATTAATGCAGAGGCTGCATCTTGATACTGAGCCACAAGATGCCATCAGACATCAGGACGCTGTGATCCGTTATATGACAGCATGCATACAAAGCTGCGAGTTATGCTAGAATTATCCTCACAGAGAATGGTTCAGCCATAGGATTATTGGCAAACGCTCAGGACCCTTCATTTTTTGGAAATCAGGATAGTCACTAACTTTGCTGAACAATTCTCATGAGGTCACATAATGTCTGACTGAGATGCAAGGGTTAAATGTGTTTTATCCAACAATAATTTTCATACCGGAAATGCCTTTGTTCATGCTGCAGATGTGGAACTCGAGGCAATTCACTGTCATGAGGTTGAATGAGACTTAATTTAATGGAAGTGATGGACAAGATTGGGGGCAGGTTTCATTTTTGATCCTTGAACGAACAAGGGACCTTGCATCACATCGATGAGCCACTGAACACCTGAGACCTGGAGAGGGATAAATACAAACTATATTTACAATAGTGCAGATTGTGTCCAGTTAATGAACACCCTTGCCACCATTGTGCATTCAAAGCTTCTTAATTGGCCTAACTCTACCAATATGTTGAGGTGCAGCCCTAACATCTGCAGCAAAGGTGGCAGCAGTCTGCTGACCGCTATACCCTGAGTTGTCTGAGTTAACTTTTGCGGGTGCAATCTGGGGGCCTGAGGCCTGCATGGCCCTGGCCTGTTAAGAGTTTTCTTCTCTGGGAAAGGTGCACTCTTCTCGACCTGACCTGCAGGAGTTGATGGCAGAGAGGATTTGGAGTGACAGGACACCCTTGGAGTATGCCCAAGGTTCCTGGCTGGCACTCCCCTTCCCATTGAGTGTCCAAGAGCCCTTACCCGACTCCTTGAGGGGAAGGGACATCTAGATAGAGGTTGAGGGGCCATATCCCCCTCTTCTCCAGCCTCTGCTGAGATGCACACATGTCTAGAGCAAAGGGGGCCAAGTCCTGATAGAGTCTTGTTTTAGTCATTGTTTTATTCACATAGGGACTAGTTGAATGCATATTGCGAATAGGCTAAATATTAAAAGTGTCTTGACTTTGGGAATCCAGTCCTTGTCTCATATAAAGACGTAACCATTGTATTTGAGTGTATTCACCACTGAGAATGTATTGTTCCCTGTCTAATCAACTAATCAGTTCTAGCAAGATCTCCACCAAGTTGTGTAATATGGCATATGTGAGAAAACATATCCAGTAATTTTCCTAAGACTGTGCATGCAGATGCCAAGCTACTTTTGATAGGCACCAGTCAATCATAAATAGTGACCAATGTTTGATTAACAATTCATTCTCTAAGTAACAGACATTAATTTTAACAAACTAGGAGGTCTCAGCTGAGAATGAGAAGCCAATGAAAGTAAATGAAGGATTAAACAAGAGATAAGAATTCTCTTAAAAGTAGGAATCGTGGTCGAGGTCTTTGTTCCTGAATTCCTGAATCATCTTGTTTGTGTTAAAGCCATTTCCTGTTGTGCTTTATGCTTTTTACCTAATGCTTGACTTTTTAATGTATTGTTTTATATTTTGTTCCTAAGTTTTTATTCAGTTCTTATTCAAGTGTATTCAAGTCAGTAATTAACAATAATAAAGTTGTATTTTTGACAGCTTCTACCAACCGGACTACCGGTTCTTATTAGAAGGTAAAATAAGAGTCCCACAGGTCCGAATGCAAATCGAATGCAGAAACCATTGGACCTGGATCCCCAAGCCAGTCACCACCTTTCCTATGGAGACTTCAATGCACTCGCATGCTTCGTTCCAGTCTGTCCTCCAACAATTCTGCTTCATGTTCCCCTGCCTGTCTCTGCATCGTTTATACTTCCCTCAGGGCAGATCGCAGAGGCGTGTCATCGGACGTAGACTCAGCAGAGGCCTGGCCTCCAGCAGTCCTCGAGTGTCAGGGGCCGTGACTGCCACTGCCTTTGCCTGCTGTGGGTATGTCTGAGTGAGTGAAGCACCAGATTGTGACCCTGGGTGGTTAGATCCCAGGAGGACATTAGATAGGGCATCCATCTCGTTAATAAGATGGAGGGTGGCCTTAATTGGTGATAATTGGTTTCTCGCCATGTTTGGCTGGGATCCGGAACCCGCCAATGTGAGCAGGCTGGTTAGATCAGTAACCGATCAGTGCCCAGCATGGTTCCCAGTTTGGGCCACACTCACGATCTAACCGGCCCGCATGGATCATCGAAGGGCGCAACGACCAGAACTTGTATGGTTCTAAATATACTGAATGGGTGGCACGGTGGCACAGTGGTTAGCAGTGGCGGACCTACATTTTTGGGGCCCTGAAGCTTGAAATGTTATGGGGGCCCCTTCGCAACCAGCAACGAGGTCCGGGTAACCACTGTTATCTTCTTCAATGGGGTTGTTCCACGACAGATCACCACAAGTTTAAAAAAAATTTAACCACTGCATCTCAGATTTTGATTAAAATTGCTGTACTGGATTATCTCACATGTCAAAGTCACTGGTGTGAATAAAAATTCCCTATGCCTTATAGTTTTCGAGTTATGGGGGGATGAAAATTAGGGAAATGTTATATACATGCATGATGCATCATAGAATGATGAAATAAAACATAGAAAAGACCACAGTCAATATAATCTTTTATTTTAGACACCTATGAGAATACATACTATATGAAGCACATTTTACAAAATACTCTTTTTTCTAGCAACATATTCACGTACAGTTTTGTTATATGAGAGCTTCCTTGCAATGTCATTTTCTAGAGACAATATGCATAAAGAATTTAAGCGCTCTTCAGTCATGGTGGACCAAAATTTGTTCTTTATAAAGGATAGCTTTGAAAAATTCCTTTCTGCTTCATAGCTCGTGATAGGCATTGTCAAGTACACCTTAAGCGCAGTAGCAATATTGGGGAACACTTCAATTAGGTGTTGCTCACAAATAAGCTGAAGAACATCTGTGCATTGCATTTTAAATGCCATGTTTTCTTCTGTGTTCTGGGATTTCCTAAGGTGCAAATATTCTTTGAACTGATAACACTCGTTTACTAATTTGTGGTCAATATCATCTTTGTAATACAATATTATAAGTTTAATACTGTCCTCATCAATTTCAGAATTGTTCAGCAATTCTGATAGGAACTTGAGCCTTTTCGCAATCTGCTCATATGGGTCAATCCTCTTGCGTAACTGGATTATCAAGCAGCCATAGAGTTGATATAGAACTTCTATCCTAAATTTGTCAGCTCCTCTCAAAGAAGCAATACCACTTGTTCCATCTGAAAATTTCCTTGTAACAATGCGTTTGGAAGCATCAGAATAACTTGAGGTGATATCTTCACACAAACCTTTTGCTTCTGATTCATAGTGTGCAATCCTATCGGCTGAATTTTCTCTTGAGTTCTTTAACAAACGAAAGTAAAGATGATAGCAGAAGATAACCTTCAAATACATCAAAACCAGGGGTTTGGAGTTTCTTACTTGTTTTGTTGAAATGCTCCAGCATTTCTACCCAAATGACTGTTAAAATAGCATATTCCAGCTTTACCAACTTGTGATATAAATTATTTGCATCTCGTTTACATTCAGGCTTCTCTTCTGAGTCTTCAAAAATATGTTTGAGAATTTGTAAAATACCCATATATCCATTTTTAATTGCCTGGACTGCTTCATAGTGTGCAGACCATCTAGTTACACTTAAGCTTTTTAGAGAAAAATGCAGATTGCCCTATGTTTAAAATCCCCCATCTTCGTGGAGATCCAGAAAAGAAAACATACAGCTCCTGGAAAATGCCAAAATAGTCAACGACTTCAGGTACAGTAGACACTGCCTTTTCTCCAACAAGGTTAAGTGAATGGGCTGCACATGGTACATAGTCTGCATACCTGTTAATGTTTTTAAAGAGTGCTTGCAGCCCTTTCTCCGTGCTCTTCATGTTAGATGCATTATCGTAGGACTGACCACGGATAATTTCAAGTGAAAACTTATGTTCACCCAGGACTTGTTTATTTTGTTGAACAAGGTCGTGGATGAATGGTTTTCTATCGGTAAAAATGTTAAAAATCTCTCACAGGGTTTTCCATTAAAGCAGTATCGAACCACAATTACCAGCTGGTCAACATGTGTCAGGTCAGGCGTACAGTCAACAATAATAGAGTCGTATGTGGTGTCTAGTTTGTTGATTTGATTCACAATTTCATCTTGCACATGTTTTCCCATGATTTCTATCAATTCTTCATACACGTGTTTAGGTAGGTAAGTAGCATTTACTTTTTCATTTTTACATTTCTTGAGATGTCCATGTAAAAATGGGTCGAACTCTGCAATATGTTCAATGGCCCCCATGAAGTTTCTATTATTTGGTGAGCCCCACTTCTCCTCATGACCTCTAAATGCCAAACCTCTTTCACTTAAAAACTTTACAACAGCTACAACTCTTTTCAGTACTTCAAAATAGTACTGTATGGTTTTTCTCATCTGTTCTTCAAGTTGCTGATCCACAGGATTTTTATTTGACTTTCTTGTTATCCAACACAACATCGCCCTCTTATGTTCCAT
This sequence comes from Scyliorhinus torazame, assembly GCF_047496885.1. NCBI lineage: Eukaryota > Metazoa > Chordata > Chondrichthyes > Carcharhiniformes > Scyliorhinidae > Scyliorhinus > Scyliorhinus torazame. The sequence goes on along the minus strand of NC_092722.1, from coordinate 172,513,580 downwards.
GTGTCTTCATGATTCTCCAGAGCGCTGAGTACAGTCATCCAGTCAGAAAACCCACCTGTTGTAACTGATGTTTGGCATTCAGAAAAGAGTTTGCAAACAAAACAGTATATACAGCCTTTGCTCTTTGAGTAAACTAACCAGGATCTCATCAAATATTTGTTTGAGAAACTTCTGTTTTGCTCCTTGGAAACCCTGCTTGATTCGGTATATACATCATCTGTTTTTTCATTTTGAAAAAAACCTATGTCTTGCATTAAACAATTCTGTATGAAATCATTATCAACTATTATGGGCCAGTTTTCGAGATCACTGTATTCTTTAAAATCACTGAATTCGCTTCCTGTTTCATGTTTCTGCTCAGTCTCAGCTTGTTCCGCGGTACTTTCATGTTGACCACTGTGATCGTCACCTGTATCAAAAGTGTCAACAGTGGGTTGAATATTGCTAGAAAGAGCTCCCACGGTTTGTGCACTATCACTGGCTTCAATGGTGTTTGCTTGGCTTGTTTCAACTGTAGGTGTTGACAAACTTGACATTGCAAAATAGTTTGCTAGTTTTAGAAATTTTGTCAGATCACTTTTCATTGAGTTTGTGTTTTTGGTATCCACTTAAGTACTTTTGTGAACTCATTGTTATTCCTCTAGGGTCTTGACCTCTGTTAAAAAGGGGAAAAAATTACATTAGCCACAGCAGAACAGCCAACTTACCGCGATACTCCACCGTTACAACATCTGTGCTACTGACTCTCAAACTTTGGGATTGTTGAAATATGTACAACAAAAAATTAATCAATTTGAGTCGTGCGACTATTGTCGCATGCTTTGAAAGGAAACATTTTTAGGTCTACTTTCTGAGAAAGGTTTTTTTAAAAAAAACCTTCTCAGAAAGTAAAGCGCCACTTTTTAAGATTTATAATAAATAAGCTAAATAGGCTAAACTAGGCTATGTTCAAGCGAGCCTACGCTAGGCTAGACTAAGTTAGGCAAGACTAGGCCACCAAAACTCATAGGCTAAGGTAATGTAACACAATTTTACCATTATTTGAACACTTTTCATAATAAACACCTGTAATTGAACACAAATTCACCTTTTTATTACTTTTTCATAAATACTTGTAATATAGTATTAGCCGAGGCTATGCGGTCGTAGCCTACCTTCCGTTCACCTCTTCATAAAAACAATAGGCTTAGGCTAATCTAACACTATTTCACCTTTATTACTTACCTTACTTTTCTAAATATAACATTTATTTTTGAGTAGGGGTAATTAAAATATTGTATCCTTATGAACACTTTATTGAAAAAATTCTTGTCTAGATCGCTATCACGAGTGCTATCACGTTGAAAATTCACGTTAGCATTGTGATTGCCTTTTCAACGGCTCTTTGTCCAAGATTAATCATAGATAATCATAGAATTTACAGTGCAGAAGGCAATTTATCATGGCCAATCCACCTAACCTGCACATCTTTGGACTGCGGGAGGAAACCGGAGCACCCGGAGGAAACCCACGCATACACGGGGAGGATGTGCAGACTCCGCTCAGACAGTGACCCAAGCCGGAATCGAACCTGGGACCCTGGAGCTGTGAAGCAATTGTGCTATCCACATTGCTACCGTGCTGCCGTTAAGAACAAATTAATCTACATTATATAATTCTACCGTAATCCATGTACCTATCCAATAGCTGCTTGAAGGTCCCCAATGTTTCTGACTCAACTACTTCCACAGGCAGTGCATTCCATGCCCCCACTACTCTCTGGGTAAAGAACCTACCTCTGACATCCCCCCTATATCTTCCACCATTCACCTTAAATTTATGTCCCATTGTAATGGTTTGTTCCAAAAAGTCTCTGTCTACTCTATCTATTCCCCTGATCATCTTATAAACCTCTATCAAGTCGCCCCTTATCCTTCTCTGTTCTAATGAGAAAAGGCCTAGCACCCTCAACCTTTCCTCATAAGACCTACTCTCCATTCCAGGCAACATCCTGGTAAATCTCCTTTGCACCTTTTCCAAAGCTTCCACATCATTCCTAAAATGAGGCGACCAGAACTGTACACAGTACTCCAAATGTGGCCTTACCAAGGTTTTGTACAGCTGCATCATCGCCTCACGGCTCTTAAATTCAATCCCTCTGTTAATGAACGCTAGCACACCATAGGCCTTCTTCACAGCTCTATCCACTTGAGTGACAACTTTCAAAGATGTATGAACATAGACCCCAAGATCTCTCTGCTCCTCCACATTGCCAAGAACCCTACCGTTAACCCTGTATTCCGCATTCATATTTGTCCTTCCAGAATGGACAACCTCACACTTTTCAGGGTGAAACTCCATTTGCCACTTCTCAGCCCAGCTCTGCATCCTATCTATGTCTCTTTGCAGCCGACACCAGCCCTCCTCACTATCCACAACTCCACCAATCTTCGTATCATCTGCAAATTTACTGACCCAACCTTCAAATCCCTCATCCAAGTCATTAATGAAAATCACAAACAGCAGAGGACCCAGAACTGATCCCTGCGGTACACCACTGATAAATGGGATCCAGTCTGAATATTTGCCATCCACCACCACTCTCTGACTTCTATCGGTTAGCCAGTTCATTACCCAACTGGCCAAATTTCCCACTATCCCATGCCTCCTTACTTTCTGCATAAGCCTACCATGGGGAACCTTATCAAATGCCTTACTAAAATCCATGTACACTACATCCACTGCTTTACCTTCATCCACATGCTTGGTCACCTCCTCGAAGAATTCAATAAGACTTGTAAGGCAAGACCTATCCCTCACAAATCCGAGCTGACTATCCCTAATCAAGCAGTGTCTTTCCAGATGCTCAGAAATCCTATCCCTCAGTACCCTTTCCATTACCTTGCCTACCACTGAAGTAAGACTAACTGGCCTGTAATTCCCAGGGTTATTCCAATTCCCTTTTTTGAACAGGGGCACGACATTCACCACTGTTCAATCCCCTGGTACCACCCCCGTTGACAGTGAGGACGAAAAGATCATTGCAAACGTCTCTGCAATTTCATCTCTTGCTTCCCATAGAATCCTTGGATATATCCCTTCAGGCCCGGGGGACTTGTCTATCCCCAAGTTTTTCAAAATGCCCAACACATCTTCCTTCCTAACAAGTGTTTCCTCGAGCTTACCAGTCTGTTTCACACTGTCCTCTCCAACAATATGGCCCCTCTCATTTGTAAATACTGAAGAAAAGCACTCGTTCAAGACCTCTCCTATCTCTTCAGACTCAATACACAATCTCCCGCTACTGTCCTTGATCGGACCTACCCTCGCTCTAGTCATTCTCATATTTCTCACATATGTGTAAAAGGCCTTGGGGTTTTCCTTGATCCTACCCGCCTAAGATTTTTCATGCCCTCTCTTAGCTCTCCTAATCCCTTTCTTCAGCTCCCTCCTGGCTATCTTGTTTCCCTCCAGCGCCCTGTCTGAACCTTGTTTCCTCAACCTTACATAAGTCTCCTTCTTCCTCTTAACAAGACATTCAACCTTTCTTGTCAATCATGGTTCCCTCACTCGACCATCTCGTCCCTGCCTGACAGGGACATACATACCAATGACACGTAGTACCTGTTCCTTGAACAAGTTCCAAATTTCACTTGTGTCCTTCCCTGACAGCCTATGTTCCCAACTTATGCACTTGTCTGACAACATCGTATTTACCCTTCCCCCAATTGTAAACCTTGCCCTGTTGCATGCACCTATCCCTCTCCATTACTAAAGTGAAAGTTACTGAATTGTGGTCACTATCTCCAAAATGCTCCACCACTAACAAATCTATCACTTGCCCTGGTTCATTACCAAGTACCAAATCCAATATGGCCTCCTCTCTGGTCGGACAATCTACATACTGTGTTAGAAAAGCTTCCTGGACACACTGCACAAACACCACCCCATCCAAACTATTTGATCTAAAGAGTTTCCACTCAATGTTTGGGAAGTTGAAGTCACCCATGACTACTACCCTGTGACTTCTGCACCTTTCCAAAATCTGTTTCCCAATCTGTTCCTCCACATTTCTGCTACTATTGGGGGGCCTATAGAAAACTCCCAACAAGGTGACTGCTCCTTTCCTATTTCTGACTTCAACCCATACTACCTCAGTAGGCAGATACTCCTCGAACTGCCTTTCTGCAGCTGTTACACTATCTCTAATTAACAATGCCACCCCCCACCTCTTTTACCACCTTCCCTAATCTTATTGAAACATCTATAACCAGGGACCTCCAACAACCATTTTGCCCCTCTTCTATCCAAGTTTCCGTGATGGCCACCACATCGTAGTCCCAAGTACCGATCCATGCCTTAAGTTCACCCACCTTATTCCGGATGCTTCTTGCGTTGCAGTATACACACTTCAACCCATCTCCGTGCCTGCAAGAACTCTCCTTTGTCAGAGTTCCCTTCCCCACTGCCTCACTACACGCTTTGGCATCCTGAATATTGGCTACCTTAGTTGCTGGACTACAAATCCGGTTCCCATTCCCCTGCCAAATTAATTTAAACCCTCCCGAAGAGTACGAGAAAACCTCCCTCCCAGGATATTGGTGCCCCTCTGGTTCAGATGCAACCCGTCCTGCTTGTACAGGTCCCACCTTCCCCAGAATGCACTCCAATTATCCAAATACCTGAAGCCCTCCCTTCTACACCATTCCTGCAGCCATGTTTTCAACTGCACTCTCTCCCTATTCCTAGCCTCGCTATCACGTGGCACCAGCAACAAACCAGAGATGACGACTCTGTCTGTCCTGGCTTTTAACTTCCAGCCTAACTCCCTAAACACGTTTATTACCTCCACACCCCTTTTCCTACCTACGTCGTTGGTACCAATGTGCACCACGACTTCTGGCTGCTCACCGTCCCCCTTAAGGATCCTGAAGACACGATCCGAGACATCCCTGGCCCTGGCACCCGGGAGGCAACATACCTTCCGAGAGTCTCGCTCGTGAGCACAGAATCTCCTATCTATTCCCCTAACCATTCAATCTCATATTACTATTGCTTTTCTATTCTCACCCCTTCCCTTCTGAGCCCCAGAGCCAGACTCAGTGCCAGACATCTGGCCGCTAGGGCCTTCCCCTGGTAGGTCATTCCCCCCCCAAAAGCATCCAAAACGATATACTTGTTTTGAAGAGGAACGGCCACGAGGGATCCCTGCACTGTCTGCCTGTTTGTTTTCTTTCCCCTGACTGTAACGCAGCTACTCTTGTCCTGTACCTTGAGTGTGGTTACCTCCCTGTAACTCTTCTCTATAACCCCCTCTGCCTCCCGGATGATCCGAAGTTCATCCAGCTCCAGCTCCAGTTCCATAACACGGTCTCTGAGGAGCTGGAGTTGGGTGCACTTTCCGCAGGTATAGTCAGCGGGGACACAGGTGGTATCCCTCACCACCCACATCCTACAGGTGGAGCATGCAACTGGCCTAGCCTCCACCCCCTCTTACCTTACAGAATATAACTGCCCTGTGGACCAACTGGACCTCCGCCCTCTGACTCTGCTCCCAGTCAGCTGCACTCTCTGTAAACTCCTGGCTCCCTTCTCGCTCTTTGCGGAAATGTAGGAAATGAAATGTAAGGAGCACCTTACTCCCTCCTCACCTAACTCCCTCAGTCACCAAACTCTCACTATTGCACTCAAATGCACCAAATTCAGCACTCCCTCAGTCACCAAATTCTCACTATAGCACTCAAATGCACCAAATTCAGCACTCCCTCAGTCACCAAACTCTCACGATAGCACTCAAATGCACCAAATTCAGCACTCCGTGCAAACAAAGTCTGCACTGTTGTGGATCACTTTTATACTGTGAATCTCGCCTCTGAAAACTGGCCTAATCCAATTAAGTAATCAACAAGCTCCAGCTGCAAGTACCTACAAGTAGAACCTTTGTTTAAAGCTGATTGAAAATTCACTTTCTTCTAAACCAAACAGCAACTTTTAAGTTAATTAACTAAATAAAAGAAAGACTAGACTTTAGATAAAAATGAACCCTTATACTCCCTCAGTCACCAAACTCTCACTATAGCACTCAAATGCACCAAATTCAGCACTCAGTGCAAAAAAAACCAACTAAAACTAAAAGAAAAAAAAACTTTTAATTTTTATTTTAACTGTTATTTTGTATTGAATTACACTATATTATTAACATTATTATTTTTTTTAAACCCCTTATACAGTAGACCCAAAATTTTTAAGCAATGTGGACTAAAGTCGCTTCTGGGGCCCCTCCAGGATTAGGCCCCTGAAGCTTAATCTTCATTAGTTTCATAGTAGATCTGCCCCTGGTGGTTAGTACTACAGTCTCATAGCGCCAGGGACCCACGTTCAATTCCATCCTGAGGTGACTGACTATTTAGAGTTTGCACATGCTCTCCTTGTCTGTGTGGGTTTCCTCCGGGTGCTCCGATTTCCTCCCACAGTCCACATCTGCAGGTGAGGTGGTGTTACGGGGATGGATACAATTATCTACACCCCAGGGATCCTCCAAATTCAAAGCAATGTTTCTTTAGCCAGCTCTCTGTGAACAAGTAAATGGTTAAAATTGATGATGGCCTCACCTTTACGACCCTTTAATAAGAACTTTAGCAGACATACTACCTGCATGTATTTGAACCCAGGGTTTTAAAAACATTATTGCAACAAATATAAAATATAATGCATAACAATTTCCTACATTTATCAGATAATGCAGGGAATACTATCAGTAAGGACTGCAGTTCAATGTGTCCCCCACCATTTCAAAGGTGACACATTGAACTGCAGTCCTTACTGATAATATTCCCTGCATTATCTGATAAATGTAGGAAATTGTTATGCTTTATATTTGTTGCAATAATGCATGAATTCTGCCACTGATGCTACGAATGGTTTGTAGTTCCAAAATCCAAGATGTATTTTCAAATTGCTTGGTAAAGACTTACAGACAAATATTAAGATAGGGTGTCTCAGGATTAAACAGTTTCCCGTTCTGAGGAAAGGTCATTGACCTTGGCTGTATCTCTTTATTTTTGAAAATATAACTTTTCAACTTTCAACTGACTGGAAATGTTGCAATTTTAAATGAGACAGAACAGACTACTTAAAATGCAAGGCCACCTTCCAAAGTGAAGGTGGATAGGCATAAAAGGCATCCCCTTGGGGAGTGTGAAGAGAGGGACATATCCTATAATTAAAGAGCCATTGAAACATGTCACTGTGTGAGGAAGAGACATTAAAATGCGGAATTATGGGCATTGAAACAATGCGTGCCACAGACTGGCCCACCCAAAACTCCTTGGTGATACACAGTGGGATGAGGTGTAATAGGCCAGTCTGCAGCCACTGAGGAGTGTCGAGTACAAGCTGAACAGCCATACTCTCTCTCTTCTGGAACAAGCGTGTTAAACAGCTCAGAAACAACTTTACTAGAAATCTACAAGTGAACCTCGTAATAATTGAAAGATCCACACCCAATTGTATCCACAAAAACAGCTAATCCAAATCGACTATACATTTTAGCACTCTATGCCTAAAGGACAAGCACACTTAACCACATATTTTAAAATGTTTTTTGTGGAACTCTAACTTCCCTTATTTCTGATACCTGTGTGTGCGACATCACATTTATATTATTATTTTTCTCGGGTTTAGTGGATAATATATCTGTTCCTTCTTTAACTCAAGTAAACCTTGTTTAATTTGCTCCTTGTTACCCACTGCATAAATAGTCGAATATACTCTGATGTGAAAAAGGCATAGCCTTGTGAAAAAGAAAATAAGTCTTTGTTGTGACCAACCTTCAACCTTGGTTGTGAATAGAATGGAGCCAGTTTACTCCCCCTCACCGGGTCGAAGCAACCTGAAATGTTAACTCTGTTTCTCTCTCCACTGATACCAAGTATTTACAGTACTTTCTGCTTTTACCTATTAATGCATTGAAGACCCAGTGTTCTGTGTTCAGACAGAGAGAAGACCCCCAGCATGGTGAAGGACAGGAGGAGTCAGATAGTAATCAAAGCAGTGACTGTTTTGTGAGGCCATGGGGGTTTGCTAATGTACTTCTTGGATCTATTCTCTACAAGGATGTAGTTATGCAGGGATATTATCTGATGTGTATTTAACGTTTTTCTCCAAGAATCTTGTTGGCTTTCCTTTCTTCCTTCATTCTAAGAATTGTGTCACATTTACTTCCCTCAGAATGAAAGTATCATGCAAGTCCTCACCCATGAATCAAATATTTTCAGGTGGGAGTCACTTATCATGAAATGAAAATCACTTATTGTCACAAGTAGGCTTCAAATGAAGTTACTGTGAAAAGCCCCTAGTCGCCACATTCCGGCGCCTGTTCGGGGAGGCTGGTACGGGAATCGAACCGTGCTGCTGGCCTGCCTTGGTCTGCTTTCAAAGCCAGTGATTTAGCCCAGTGAGCTAAACCAGCCCTTTGCACCTCAGTGGAATAATGACCCTTGCTAATTCAGTTTTTTCTGTGGTTAGCACTGCTGCCTCATGACGCCGACGTCCCAGATTTGATGCCGGCCCTGGGTCACTGTATGTGTGGAGTTTGCACATTCTCCCCGTGTCTGCGTGGGTCTCACCCCCACAACCCAAAGGTGTGCAGGGTAGGTGAATTGGCAACGCTAAATTACCCCTTAATTAAAAAATATATATAAATAAAATGAGCCAATGGAATGCCTGAAAACTCCGGTCTCCTGCAATTCAGTCAGTTGAGACACACTTTTCCTTCCTGCTGTCTCAAGTGTGCCGTTGGACAGATCAAAGCTCCACAATCCTGCCACATCTAATTGTGAATGATGGTGGACAGTTGAGTAACTCACCAGAGGAGGAGGCTCCGCCAACATCTCCATCCTCAATGAGGGGTGAGGCCAGCACATCAGTGTAACTTTTAAAGCTGAAGCATTGGCGACCATCTTCAACCAGAACTGTCAATGGACCTCCATTTGAGGGTCCCAGCATCATGGTTGCCAGTATTCAGCCAATTGATGTCACAAAATGGCTGAAGGCACTGGATACAGAAAAGCCTATGGGCCCTGACAATATTCCGGCAGGAGTACTGAAGATTCGTGCTCAAGACTAACCAAGCTGTTTCAGTTCAGCTACAACACTGGTATCTACCCAACAATGTGGGAAATTGCCCTGGTATGCCCTGCCCACAAAAACAGGGCAATTCCAATCCGGCCATTTATAGACGCCTCAGTCCACTCTCAACCATCAGGAAATATGGTGTCACCAACAGTGCCATCAAGCGGCATTCACTCAACAATAATCTGATGATCGACGGTCAGTTTGGATCCTCATTACAGCCTTGGTCCAAACTTGGTCAAAAGATCTGAATTTCAGAGGTGATGTTAAAGTAACTGTTAAAGTAGCATTTAACCAAGTTTGGCACTGGGGAACCCTTACAAAATTGAAGTTGATGGGAATTGGGGAAAACTCTCCACTGATTGGTGTCATACCTAGCACAAAATAAGTTGTTTTCATTTCAGCCAATAATCCCAGTCCCATTACTATAGGTGTTCCTCAGGGTAGTGTCCAAGGCCCAACCACATTCATTAATGAATCCCTCACCCCCTCATCTAAGGTCAGAAGTGGGAATGTTCGCAGATGATTGCATAATTTTCATAACTATTCAAGACTCCTCCGCCACAGAGATAGTCCATGCTCGTAGGCAGTGAACCATAGCTTAGGCTGATAAATGACAAGAAACATTGGCACCACATGAGTGCCAGGCAATGACCATCTCCAACAACAGCAAATCTAACAATGTCCCCTTAATGTCCAATGGCATTGCAGAAACCCCACCATCAATATCTTGGGAATTACCGTTGACCAGAAATTCAACGGAACCAGTCATATAAATGTTGTGGCTACAAGGACAGGGCAAGCACCCATTCACCACCTTAAACGTTCACTTTCTCCCCCACCAATGCACAGTGGCAGCAGTGCGTACCATTTACAAGATCCACTGCAGCAACTCACCAAACCTCCTTTGGCAACAGCTTCCAAAGCACAACCTTCACCACCCAGAAGGACAAGGGCAGCAGACACAAAGGACATCAAGTTCCCTTCCGCGCCCCACGCCAATCTGACTTGGAACGATATCACTGTTCCTTCACAGTTGCAAGATCAAAACCCTGGAATTCTGTTCCTAACAGCGCTGTAGGTGTGTCTACAGCACATGTAAGAAGTCTTATAACACCAGGTTAAAGTCCAACAGGTTTGCTTCAAATCACTAGCTTTCGGAGCACTGCTCCTTCCTCAGGTGAATGAAGAGGTATGTTCCAGAAACATATATATAGACAAAGTCAAAGATGGAAGACAATGCTTTGAATGCGAGCATTTGCAGGTAATTAAGTCTTTACAGATCCAGAGATAGGGGTAACCCCAGGTTAAAGAAATGTGAATTGTCTCAAGCCAGGACAGTTGGTAGGATTTTGCAAGCCCAGGCCAGATGGTGGGGGATGATGTAATGCAACATGAATCCAAGGTCCTGGTTGAAGCCGTATTCCTGTGTGCGGAACTTGGCTATCAGTTTCTGCTCGCCGATTTTGCCTTGTCGCGCGTCCTGAAGGCCGCCTTTGAGAACGCTTACCTGGAAATTAGAGGCTGAATGCCCTTGACTGCTGTAGTGTTCCCCGACTGGAAGGGAACATTCCTGCCTGGCAATTGTCACGCGATGTCCGTTCATCCGTTGTCGCAGTGTCTGCATGGTCTCACCAATGTACCACGCTTCGGGGCATCCTTTCCTGCAGCGTATTATACCAGAAACATATATATAGATAAAGTCAAAGATGCGAGCATTTGCAGGTAATTAAGTCTTTACAGATCCAGAGATAGAGGTAACCCCAGGTTAAAGAGGTATGAATTGTCTCAAACCAGGACAGTTGGAAATGCCCGACTGGAGGGTATTCAGCCTCTGATCTCTGGGTAAGCGTTCTCCAAGGCAGCCTTCAGGACACGCAACAACGCAAAATCGCCGAGCAGAAACTTATAGCCAAGTTCCGCACACATGAGTGCTCACCCCAGTCCAACGCCGGCATCTCCACATTACAGCACATGGACCCCAGAAGCTCACCTCCATCATCTCAAGGGTAATTAGGGATGATCAACAAAGGTGGCCTTATACCAGAAATGCTCACATCCAATGAAATTTTTTTTTTAAAGATTTGATCGGCATATAGGAGTATCAATATAAGTCAAGGAATGGTACAGCAAAGTGAATTGTAAATACGTAATGGTGTATTTCCAACTTTTACAACATTCTTGACAATGAAAAGTATATATGTTTTGTTGGGGGAAAGGGGAAGACAATCGATTACTTTTATAAGCGCATTCAAACCAGATAGGAGAGGTCTTTACACATATGGAGTGCAGCGTTAAGTACCCATGCTTCACCAGAAGGAAGAAAAATCCTTATTTTATGTTTTTATGCAGGACCCCAAGTCAGCTAGCCTCTTGCCTCATTTGTATCAAGATGTTCAATTAAGAGAAAACAATAATTGAAGTAAAAATAAATTACGATCCATTGTAAACACCTTCCATCAGTGGTGAAGCCTGATAGAGTGCCCAATAAATAGTTGATGCAGAGATTGTTTTTCTTTCAGAGACAGTGTGGTAGGAATTATCTCTGGCGCTACACGTAATGACACCACCACCGGGTCTATCACAATTTCTTCTGTTCAATATTTCCAGAAACCAGGGCATATATAATTACTGAATCATTCTACTGATAAACAATCAAACAAGGCTTTAAGTTGTGGCAAACACGTTGTATGAAAGGACTAACAGCATCATTTGAGCTGCCTTACAAAGCTTATTGATTTCAGCAGCATTAATGTGTAATGCTCATAAAGTAGACAGGCACAATGCCCAATCAAACAGTTTTTTAAAATGTTTCACTCCTCACAACAGCTGAATGATAAGGATGGTTAATACCAAGGCTTTTATCTGTAATTGATGGCAGGATGTGACCAAATACTGTATGATTAAGCCTTCTATATTTCTCTAATGAAAAATCTATTGCAAGCTTTTGTTATTCAAAGGCTTTGATCAAAGAAATGTGTTTCCTGCACTTGAATATGAATGGGTTATTTTTATATTCCTTTCTCATTCAAATATTGGGCAATGTGAAAACTAAGATATGGGCGACTCTCACATTATTCCATCTTGCCATGTTTTCTGTCTTTAAAAACAATTATAATTTCTCTTATGCAGTAATAAGCATCTCCGAAAATGATTGTTTTCCTCATCGACAGATTATATTAAAATCTGATATGTTCCCTGATGAGGTCAATTCATGCTATACCGTGAATTTTTATTGGCATTTGATGTCCTCAAGCTCAGCACGATTCTTAATTTGTTTGGCACGAGTGAATTACAGGATACAAAACAATCACCATGGGGTTGGCATGGTGGTATAGTGGTTAGCACTGTTGCCTCACGACGCCGAGGACCTGGGTTCAATCCCAGCCCCGGGTCACTGTCCGCGTAGAGTTTGCACATTCTCCCTGTGTCTGCGTGGGTCTCACCCCCCACAAACCAAAAAGATGTGCCGGGTAGGTAGATTGGCCACGCTAAATTGCCCCTTAATTTGGCAATTATATTTTAATTTTAAAAAACAATCACCACAATAACTTACATGGTGAAACTTTGAAAACCCTTTACCTGAGCAGGAGAGAGCGGAGTTATGGGAGGTCTTCTAGTCAGCATCCAAAGGGATAGGTAGATTCTAACAATAGGCTGTTTGAAGATTGGCGAGGAGGAAAAGGTTGCAGGAACAATTTGACAGGTTGACAATGGGGAGGGCAGTGGGGCAAGAGGGGTGCAATATGAGTATGGGGAGAACCGCATGCTGGTGCACCAACTGAGGAAGCAGGCTGCCTCCAGGGAAATATTGAAGATACGGGCTGGGGCTGGGGATGTGGTGTCAGAGCAAGGGAAGATAAATGAGGCATTTCGGGAGCACTACCAGGGATTTTACGAGGCGGACCCGGGGGGAGAGGAGGGGAACATGGGGCAGTTTCTGGACAAGCTGGAATTTCCCCAGCTGGAGGAAGCAAAGAGGCAGGCGTTGGAGGAGCCCCTGGGGCTGAGGGAGGTGCTGGATAGTATCAGGGGTATGAAGTCAGGGAAGGCCCCTGGGCCGGATGGGTACCTGGCGGAATTTTATAAGCAATTCGCGAAGAACCTGGCACCACATCTGTTGGGGACGTTTAATGAAGAACTGGAAAGGGGGAATTGCCGGAGACGACGACAAAGGCAGTAACCATACTAATCCCGACAAAGGTGGAAGGAGCCAGTGGAATGTGGGTCGTATAGACCCATATCACTGTTGAACATGCATGTGAAAGTATTGGCTAAGTTGTTGGCGGCAAGGATGGAGGATTGTGTCCCGGGGGTGATGCAGAAGGTCAAACAGGCTTCATGAAGAGCAGGCAGCTTGTGAGTAATATAAGACAGCTATTGTATATGGTAGTGAATCCGTCGGGGGTTCTGGTACCGGAGGTGGTGGTGTCCATGGACACGGAGAAGACATTTGATCGGGTGGAGTGGCAGTACTTGGTCGAGGTTTTGGGAAGGTTTGGGATTGGGCCGAGATTTGTGGTATGTGTGTGGTTGCTGTATGTGGCAGCAAGGGCGAGGGTGAGGGTGAGGTTTGCTAGTGTCACACGGGAGGGTTTAAACTAGTATGGCAGAGGGGTGGGCACGGGAGCAATAGGTCAGAAGGTGAGAGCATTGAGGGAGAACTAGGGAATAGGGACAGTGTGGCTCTGAGGCAGAGCAGACAGGGAGAAGTTGCTGAACACAGCGGGTCTGGTGGCCTGAAGTGCATATGTTTTAATGCAAGAAGTATTACGCGTAAGGCAGATGAACTTAGAGCTTGGATTAGTACTTGGAACTATGATGTTGTTGCCATAACAGAGACCTTGTTGAGGGAAGGGCAGGATTGGCAGCTAAACGTTCCAGGATTTAGATGTTTCAGGCGGGATAGAGGGGGATGTAAAAGGGGTGGCGGAGTTGCGCTACTAGTTAGGGAGAATATCACAGCTGTACTACGGGAGAACACCTCAGAGGGCAGTGAGGCTATATGGGTAGAGATCAGGAATAAGAAGGGTGCAGTCACAATGTTGGGGGTTTATTACAGGCCTCCCAACAGCCAGCGGGAGATAGAGGAGCAGATAGGTAGACAGATTTTGGAAAAGAGTAAAAACAACAGGGTTGTGGAGATGGGAGACTTCAACTTCCCCAATATTGACTGGGACTCACTTAGTGCCAGGGGCTTAGACGGGGCAGAGTTTGTAAGGAGCATCCAGGAGGGCTTCTTAAAACAATATGTAGACAGTCCAACTAGGGAAGGGGCGGTACTGGACCTGGTATTGGGGAATGAGCCCGGCCAGGTGATAGAAGTTTCAGTAGGGGAGCATTTCGGGAACAGTGACCACAATTCAGTAAGTTTTAAAGTGCTGGTGGACAAGGATAAGAGTGGTCCTAGGATGAATGTGCTAAATTGGGGGAAGGCTAATTATAACAATATTAGGCGGGAACTGAAGAACCTAGATTGGGGGCGGATGTTTGAGGGCAAATCAACATCTGACATGTGAGAGGCTTTCAAGTGTCAGTTGAAAGGAGTTCAGGACCGGCATGTTCCTGTGAGGAAGAAGGATAAATAATTTTTGGGAACCTTGGATAACGAGAGATATTGTAGGCCTCGTCAAAAAGAAAAAGGAGGCATTTGTCAGGGCTAAAAGGCTGGGAACAGACAAAGCCTGTGTGGAATATAAGGAAAGTAGGAAGGAACATAAGCAAGGAGTCAGGAGGGCTAGAAGGGGTCACGAAAAGTCATTGGCAAAGAGGGTTAAGGCAAATCCCAAGGCTTTTTACACGTACATAAAAAGCAAGAGGGTAGCCAGGGAAAGGGTTGGCCCACTGAAGGATAGGCAAGGGAATCTATGTGTGGAGCCAGAGGAAATGGGCGAGGTACTAAATGAATACTTTGCATCAGTATTCACCAAAGAGAAGGAATTGGTAGATGTTGAGTCTGGAGAAGGGTGTGTAGATAGCCTGGGTCACATTGAGATCCAAAAAGACGAGGTGATGGGCGTCTTAAAAAATATTAAGGTAGATAAGTCCCCAGGGCCTGATGGGATCTACCCCAGAATACTGAAGGAGGCTGGAGAGGAAATTGCTGCGGCCTTGACAGAAATCTTTGGATCCTCACTGTCTTCAGGTGATGTCCCAGAGGACTGGAGAATAGCCAATGTTGTTCCTCTGTTTAAGAAGGGTAGCAAGGATAATCCAGGGAACTACAGGCCGGTGAGCCTTACTTCAGTGGTAGGGAAATTACTGGAGAGAATTATTCGAGACAGGATCTACTCCCATTTGGAAGCAAATGGACGTATTAGTGAGAGGCAGCATGGTTTTGTGAAGGGGAGGTCGGAGGTCGTGTCTCACTAACGTGATAGAGTTTTTTGAGGAGGTCACAAAGATGATTGATGCAGGTAGGGCAGTGGATGTTGTCTATATGGACTTCAGTAAGGCCTTTGACAAGGTCCCTCATGGTAGACTAGTGCAAAAGGTGAAGTCACACGGGATCAGGGGTGAGCTGGCAAGGTGGATACAGAACTGGCTCGGTCATCGAAGGCAGAGAGTAGCAATGGAAGGATGCTTTTCTAATTGGAGGGCTGTGACCAGTGGTGTTCCGCAGGGATCAGTGCTGGGACCTTTGCTGTTTGCAGTATATATAAAATGATTTGGAGGAAAATGTAACTGGTCTGATTAGTAAGTTTGCAGACGACACAAAGGTTAGCGATGAGGACTGTCAGAGGATACAGCAGGATTTAGATTGTTTGGAGACTTGGGCGGAGAGAACCCTCAAGAGTATTGAAAGTCAGAGAGATCTAGGAGTACAGGTCCACAGGTCACTGAAAGGGGCAACACAGGTGGAGAAGGTAGTCAAGAAGGCATACGGCATGCTTGCCTTCATTGGCCGGGGCATTGAGTATAAGAATTGGCAAGTCATGTTGCAGCTATATAGTACCTTAGTTAGGCCGCACTTGGAGTGTAGTGTTCAATTCTGGTCGCCACACTACCAGAAGGATGTGGAGGCTTTAGAGAGGGTGCAGAAGAGATTTACCAGAATGTTGCCTGGTATGGAGGACATTAGCTATGAGGAGCGATTGAATAAACTCGGTTTGGTTCTCACTGGAGCGACGGAGGTTGAGGGGCGACCTGATAGAGGTCTACAAAATTATGAGGGGCATAGACAGAGTGGATAGCCAGAGGCTTTTTCCGGGGTAGAGGGGTCAATTACTAGGGGGCATAGGTTTAAGGTGAGAGGGGCAAGGTTTAGAGTAGATGTACGAGGCAAGTTTCTTTACACAGAGGGTAGTGGGTGCCTGGAACTCGCTACCGGAGGAGGTGGTGGAAGCAGGGACGATAGTGACATTTAAGGGGCATCTTGACAAATACATGAATAGGATGGGAATAGAGGGATACGGACCCAGGAAGTGTAGAAGATTGTAGTTTAGTCGGGCAGCATGGTCGGCACGGGCTTGGAGGGCCGAAGGGCCTGTTCCTGTGCTGTACATTTCTTTGTTCTTTGTTCTTGAATGATATGAGCTCACAAAGCTTTGACTTACACAGGGGTACGAGGCAGGGATGCCCGCTGTCGCCATTGCTGTTTGCGCTAGCCATAGAGCCACTGGCGATGGCTCTCTGGGGGTCGGCGGAGTGACAGGGGATTATCAGGGGACAGGAGGAGCATCGGCTGTCGCTCTATGCTGTATGGGAAGGATTATGCGCCTGCTGGGGAGGTTTGGAGGGTTCTCTGAATGTAGGGAAAAGCGAAATATCCCTGGTGAATGAGCTGGGACAGTGGGCTAATTTAGGAAGGATGCCATTTACGGTAGCGAGGGATAGGTTTAGGTATTTGGGGATTCAGGTAGCGAGGGAATGGACGGGGCTCCATAAGTGGAACTTAATGAAGCTGATGGAGGAAGCCAGGGAGGATGTTAGGAGGTGGGATACACTGCACTTAACGTTGGCGGGGAGGGTCCAAGTGGTGAGGTGAAAATGAATATTCTGCCAAGGTTCTTGTTTATCTTTCAGACTCTCCCGATCTTTATACCAAAGACCTTTTGTCACAAAGTGGACACGATCATCTCGGACTTTGTATGGGCGGGGAAGGTCCCGAGGGTGGGGATGACCCTGCTACAGAGGCAGAGGGGGATTGGCGTTGCCGAACTTGCTTCATTATTATTAGGCGGCGAATGTGGACAAGGTGCGGTGGAGGTGGGAAGGAGAAGGGAGTGGGTAGGATGGAGGAGGAATCTTGTAAGGGGTCTAGTTTGTAGGCTATGGTGACGGCAGCATTCCAATGGCTCCGATTATGTATTCAGGGAGCCTGGTGATGCAGTCCACGGTGAAGATATGGAATTAGCTGAGGAGGCATTTTAGGGTGGAAGGGACGTTGGTGCTAACACCGCTGTGCGAGAATCATGGGTGGGGGGGTTGGATAGTGTACACAGGAGGTGGAGGGGAGTGGGGCTGGTCAATGTGAGGGATTTGTATTTGGTGGAAGGGTTCGCCAGTCTGGAGGATCTAAGGGAGAAGGTAGAGCTGCCGAGGGGGAGTGAGTTCTGGTATCTGCAGGTTAGTGACTGCAGGAAAAGTCTGGAGGGAGTTCCCTCGGTTGCCGGGATACACCGTGCTGGAGCAACTGCTGCTTCCGGATGTGGAAGGGGAGGGAAGAATTGGGGGTATATACAAGTGGCTGGGGGAGCAGGGAGGCGAGCGGGTGGTGAAGATTGAGGAGAAATGGGAAGGGCTGTTGGGAGGGGAGATCAATTGGGGTGCATGGAGTGAGGCACTCCGAAGGGTAAATGGGATCTCCTCTTGTGCGAGGATGAGCTTGATACAGTTTAAGGTGGTGCACAGGGTGCATATGACTCGGGCGAGAATGTGTGTGTTCTTTCAGGGGGTAGCAGATGAGTGTGAGAGGTGTGGGAGGGGGCCAGCGAATCACGCGCACATGTTTTGAGGTTGTGATAAATTGGGAAGATTCTGGACGGGAGTGTTTGCGGTCTTAGCCAGGATAGTGGAGGAGGAGGTGGACCCGGACCCTTTGGTGGTGATATTTGGGGTTTCAGAGAAGCTGGAGCTCATGGAGAGGAGGAAGGCCGATGTCTTGGCCTTCGCCTCTCTGATTGCACGGCGGCGCATTTTGCTGGAGTGGCGGTCGGCATCACCACCAGGGGTCGCAGCATGGTTGGGTGACCTGTATGACTTCCTGCCGTTAGAGAAGGTAAAGTATGAGTTAAGGGGCTCAGCAGGGGGGGTTTGAGAAAAGGTGGGGGATGTTTGTGACCGTGTTTGAGGAGCTGTCTGTCACAGGGGGGTGGGGGGTGGGTGATGGGTGGGGAGGGTGAAAAAGGAGAAAAATCTGTATAGACTGTCTAGTTGAATGTTGGGAAATATGTTTCCCAGGGTGTTTATTTGCTGTAACCTATTTTGATACATGTTTGTAATAAAATACATTTTTTTAAAAAATAGGCTGTTTGAATGAAATTATCAATAAGTTCCACTCATTTGCTCCTTTCCTACTAGCCCAGAAAATTTCTCCTTTTCAAGTATAGAATCACGCAGTCTTACATCACAGAAGGAGGCCATTCACCCAATCATACCCGTGCTCGTTCGTTGAGAGAGCAATGATGCAATACTCTCCAATTACCTGGATGAGTGCAGCTCCAACAACACTCAAGAGGCTCGACACCATCCAAGACAAAGCAACCCACCTGGTTGGCACCACGTTCACTACCTTAAACATTCATCCCTCCACCACCGATTCACCTGGCAGCAGTGTGTGCCAACTACAAGATGCACTGCAGAAACTCACCAAGGATCCCTCAACTGTGCCTTCCTAACCCTCGGCCACTTCCACCTCGAAAGTCAAAGGCAGCAGATGCCCGGAAACCCATCACCTACAAGTTTGCCTCCAAGCCACATTATGGCCTGAATTGGAATTACATCGCTGATCCTTTGTTGTTGCTGTTGCTGGGTGAAAATCTCTGAACTCCGCTAACAGCACTCTGGGTGTAACGACACCACAGAGAAGGCGGCTCAGAATTTCAAAATGTGGGACCGATGGCTGCAGGTTCTGCCTCTGATGGTGGATGTGGATGGCTGTAGAATTGAATAGACTCAGAAGAGTAGAAGCTCCAAGTAAATTAAGGAGACAGCAAACCCAAGGTAGAGTGAAGCCATTGTTAGAGTCGTAGACGATGATTTTGAAATTGATGCAGGGTGATATCGCAGTCAGTAGAGATCGGAAAGGATGGGTATTTTAACTGGAATAGGATTCAGAGTTCAATTTCAGACTCCTGCATCTCTGACAGTGGTTCTCAAGGTCCCAGGAGGGGACAAGGTGAGTGTAAGAGATTGAAGATGACCAGGGTTGCAGATGATGTGGGGTGAAGGGAGGCAATTAAGTGAGGTGAGGAGGTGATGACTAGGATAGAGGAGTATGCGATTGGGAGCGAGGGATGCAAATTGAAGGGGGTGAAGCAATCAGGACCAGGGGGATTGGTTACGGCAGGGGTAGGCATGTGGTGATCCACTGTAATAGGAGATGTGAGGTAGGACCTGCACTACAGGTTCGCCGGTAGCTCCTGCCGGCTGGCTCCGCCCAGGGAGAACTGTATAAATATGCATGACCTCCAGTGCCCTGCCATTTCGCCAGCTGCAGCAGGAGGCCTCGCATCTGACTGTAATAAACATAAGAAAATAAGAACTAGAAGCAGGAGTAGGCCATCTGGCCCCTCGAGCCTGCTCCGCCATTCAATGAGATCATGGCTGATCTTTTGTGGACCCAGCTCCACTTTCCGGCCCGAACACCATAACCCTTAATCCCTTTATTCTTCAAAAAACTATCTATCTTTATCTTAAAAACATTTAATGAAGGAGCCTCAACTGCTTCACTGGGCAGGGAATTCCACAGATTCACAACCCTTTGGGTGAAGAAGTTCCTCCTAAACTCAGTCCTAAAACTGCTTCCCTTTATTTTGAGGCTACGCCCCCTAGTTCTGCTTTCACCCGCCAGTGGAAACAACCTGCCCGCATCTATCCTATCGATTCCCTTCATAATTTTATATGTCTCTATAAGATCCCCCCTCATCCTTCTAAATTCCAATAAAGCCACAGTTGTACCCAACTTTAGTCTTTGTGCAATTGATCGTGCATCAAGGCAGTCAGTAGAGGAGTAGGCTATCAGGAGGGCATGAGGTGGTTGAGAGGGACAGGTGATTGGAAGAAGTTGGGGTGGAGAGAGGGACGGATAGATGGGAGGTGAAAGTGATCGACCTTGGTGACAGCCTGGATGTGTGGGAATTTAAGTCAAATTCACTTCTTTAGCTGAGTTGCAAAAGAAAATGAATTGATGATATCGGGCTGGATTCTCCCAAAATGGGACTATGTCCCCAAGCCTGCGTAAAAAAGCTGGAGTTTTACTCTGGAGATTCCTGCAAAAAAGATCACCTAACTCAATGTCCTGCAGGGGGCTAGCAGGGATCCAGAGTAATTCACGCATCTTTACCTGCAGATACGGTTTTGAGTTTGTGCATGCACGCGGCGGTGGCCTCCAGCGGCCACACTAAGCGCCATGGCGGACTCGGACCGCGGAGCCACACATAAAAACTAGACCCCCCGATCGGCCGTGGGCTGGAGCATCTGACCGCGCGGATGTGTCCCCCGGCCGCCTATAAAGCCCCCCTCCGGTGTCCGATCCCCCCCCGCCCCGGCGGCCGCGGACTGAGTCCGCAGCTGCCACGCGAGCATCCCGACCGGCAATAACAGGTTAGTTCCATGCCGTCGGAAACTCGGCCGGTCGGGAGTGGAGGATCGCTGGGCTGGCCTCTTTCAATCGTCCCCAGCCGCGCTCCACCATCATGCCGATTCTCGGGTCCCGGAGAATCGCCGGACCAGAGCCGGGGCCCGATTTTGGCGGGAAATTAGATTATCCGCCCCCGCTCCGAACGCGATTTTGGCGGGGGGCTGCCGAGAATCCACCCATCATGTTTGTTCTAATTCAGTGCTGAAATCAGCAGAACGTTCCGCTGACTTTTCATCACTTAGTGCGGTTTCCTTTATAAAAGCAGAAACATGTTTCTCTTCAGTAATTGTAGGGGAAAATCTCTGCAGGCTCCTGCTCAAGGTATACATCAATTGAAGAAGAGTCATGATGAAGAAAAACACCAAAGAAGGCTGTATCAATATTAAGATGAAGTTTCCAAAAGGATGCCCAATCAGGAAAAGGAATAAATTGTTTCATGTAATTCAATAAACCTCCGGGGCTGTAATTTCCCAATGCTGCTATCTGTAAGGTGACACCGTTTGCACATACACAGAACATATTATTCTTCGCTTCTATTTAATTATTTTCCTTTCGAAGTCTATTCAGAAAGCCATATTTATTCCTTACGTTATACAGTGAGTCAGTGTTAAAATCACCTGGCACTATCTAAATAAAACTTATTTGTCTTGTATCAGTTGCTTCTTCTTCTTGCGTTCCATTATCAGTCTCACCAATTTCGGTTTCTTTTTCTTCATTGTACCATAAAGATTTAAATTGCAGAACAGGCAGTTTGGTCCAGCTTTGCTAAGCAATCAAAAACTAATCCCATTTCCCATTCTCTTCCTTTAGCTCTGCAGCTCCAATTGCTGCGGATATATAGGTACACTTTCCAGCAGGGATCATTAGATTGTGGGATGGATTCACCGCCACGCACTGCCGGATCCGGAGTTCCCGATGCGGCGGCGGTGGCAGCGTGCTAGTGGAGTTCCCTAGGGAGTTCATCGCAATCCCCGCCATGAAAAATTTTGCATTGCTAAGGATTGGGAATCACTTCCTGATTTACTCTCCCAGCGTGAGTGCAAATCAGGTGCAATTCAGCTCCGATGGGAGAACATAGGGCTGGATTCTCCCTTGCTGCGTCAAAGTGCTGATGCCAACGGAGGATCCAAACCCGCACCGATTCTGCTGCCGCTGAGGGGCTAGCACTGGCGCCGTGTTGGATCTACTGGCCCTGCCAAAGACGACCCCTGGTGGTGGGATGAGTGAGCGAGGCAAAGCAGAATAGACATTGGTGGGACCTTGAGATCCTACTCATGGCCAGTGGAGGGGGGTGAGGGGGGGGTGTCGGAATGTTCGTGGGGACCTGTGCTCAGCTTCATTGTTGGTCCCCTCTCCCCTGCCAAGAGGGTGGTGAATCTATAATAATAATAATAATCTTTATTGTCACAAGTAGGCTTACATTAACACTGCAATGAAGTTACTGTGAAAATCTGTGGAACTCTGTGGAGGCCAAGTCACTGAGTGTCTTTAAGACAGAGACAGATACCTTCATTATTAATAAGGGAACCAGAGCTACGGGGAGAAGGCAGAAGAATGGGGATGCGAAAGATATCAGCCATGATCGGATGGTGGAGTCGGCTTGATGGGCCAAATGGGCTAATTCTGCAACTATATCTTATGGTCTTACCCTGGGATCTGAAGGCCGAAGCCCACCCTCATACACAGGCAGTGGCCTAGTGGTTTTGTCGCTGGACTAGTAATCCAGGGACCCAGAGTCATGCTCTGGGGATCCGGGTACGAATCCCGCCATGGCAGATGGTGAAATCAGAATTTAATAAAAATCTAGAATTTAAAAAGTCAAATGATGACCATGAAACCATTGTTGATTGTTGTAACAAAACATCTGGTTCACTAATGTCCTTTATGGAAGTAAATCTATCTTTACCTGGTGTTATGGGCCATGATTTAGAGAATCCCAAAGTCTATCATGGAGTTCACCTGACCCACAACTTTTACTAGATTGTGGTATGGGGAGCACACGGCCCACTCTACAGGTGTGGTACAGCAGAAATGGAAAAGTATTTTTTTAAGCAAAACAATGTTTATTCTATGAACTCAAGTTAACCTTTTTAAAACATACAGTGAACATCTTAGCAACCATTCATTCAAATACATCCCCCAAAGAATACAACACTAAGTAATCCTTTAAGCTTTCCTTTCAACATCCATAAGACTTAAAACACCTTTTACCAGAATCACATCAGGTTAAAGTCACGACTGTTATTAGTTTTAAATCACCAGGATCGATTTACAGTCTTTAGATTTCAGAGAGAGACTCCAATACACCTTCTGGCTGTGACTGCAGCTATCCCGCTCTGAAAACTAAACTAAAACACACCCTGCAGCAAACAGCATAAAAAGAAAGTAAAAATCTGACAGACAGCCCAGCTCCATCCACTCTCTGACATCACTACAGTAATAAACACCCATTTCTTAAAGGTACTCTCACTACAGATATTTATATACACACCCATTTATAAACACCCATTTCTTAAAGGTACTCTCACATGGCACTGGTCTGGCCTACATATGGCTCCAGATCCACACCAATGTGGTTGCCTCTTAAGTGTCCTCAGGGATGGGCAATAAATGCCGGCTCAGCCAGTGATATACACATCCCATGGATGAATAAAAAAACACACTTCTTCCTCCCCACTCCTTGTGCACACCGTCTCTTTGTCCCCACCCCTTGCACACACTCGCTCGTCCACACCCCTCGCACAAACGCTCTTTCTGCCATCCCTCACACACTCTCTTTTTCTCCCCACCCCTTGCACACACTCTCTCTTTCTCCCCACTCTTCGCACACACTTTCTACTCCTTACTCCCCTCCTCCCCCTGCCCCCGCCACCTGTAGTGGGAAAAGTTAAGGTGCAGGAACTCAAAGAAAATGTGTTGGCCATATCATTTCTTAATATTCTATTCCTTTGTTTTCCTATATAATAATCTTTTGTGTCTCCAAACATTAGTAAAACTATGCTTCTGGTGTGAAAAATAATCTTTGGATCATTAGTCTTTAACATAGCTAGAAATTCATGATGCAACAGTTTAATTATGTAATTCAAACCTATTGAAAACTTGAATTATAGAGTTTTACCAACAAGATATGGAAGAAAATTGGATAAAAAGAGTTAAGATACAGATCAGCCAGAATGACAGAACAGGTTCAAGGGGCTGAATGGCTTACTCTTGTTCGTATGTTCCTATCTAGATATTAATGAATGGGGCTTAGCACATGTGGGCAAGTATTCGTCCACCAAAACCTTTCTTCAGTCAATTCAAACTAGTCCAGGTCCCAAAGAGCTATTAGTCAGCTAAATTACTGGCTCACATAGTACCTCTCTGATTTCTACAGAGTTCGAGGATAAATGTTGTCCAGTTCAGCAACCTTCAGTGCCTCAAATCATTCTAAAGCCATTAATGCGTTGAGTTAATATCTAAAGCATTTATACCTGTGGTGATGTGCATCACTGTAAATACATGTAAGCTAGACAGACACTAGAGGGAGCACCAGAAACATCACACACACACACACTCAACCAATAGATAAGTTAGATGGGAGGTGACCAATGGACATTCACGATACACAAGGAGGTGACACGACCACAGGGGGGCATTACACCAACCCATACATAAAGGACACCACACACATGATCAGCCCCTTTGGCCAGTGGAGACAGTCAGTGAGGAGAGGCACAGGGTTGATTCATTCTCACACCCACCACGTGGAAGACAGCAGCTGGTTAGTCAGTTTAGGTAGCTACAATAGGATTAGCAGTAGTGTCGAACTCAAGTTATAAAAGTGTACATAGTGTAAATAAATGAGTTGAAGTTATTTACACGTCTCGACCTTCCTTGACAAATGCAACACAAGGAAGCCGCTTATGTTACAAAGGAAACATAACAAAACAATACCTACCACTGTTTCAAAAGTAAAAATGAATACAATATATGTCTATTTACATTGCAGCAGGATCCAACTCCTCAATTCTAACCACCATGCTAAATCTTTAAAAGGACCTGTATGTCTTTTCTGGCCCCTAACAGAACTTATATAGCTTTACCATGGGGATGCCACCTGATCAATTGGGTTTTTTCCATCGTATTTTTGACATTCAATTGTGGCTTTCGTTAACTCCAGCTGTGTCTGATACCCATACGTGCAATCTGCTCAATGTTTTACAATTTGCGAAATATTTATCTCTGACTCGTATTGAGGGGTTGTTAAGACATGGAATGTTCCAACTAGAAAACTGGCAGGAATTGCCTCCTCCACACGTTTCATACCTGAAATTTCTTTAGAAAGAGAAGTATGAGAGATGTCCGATGACAATGGTGGGCCAGATAGCTTCCATCTCTGCTGTTGAAATTCCACGGTTCCCACATGGAATTTGGATGTCGTTTCAGGAGTACTGCTACTGATTTAATACATTACTTCCAACATCCGGATGCTGGGGCCAAACGCTGCTCCGCGTGTCAGAACTACAACTCCCATCAGGCACCATGGGTTGATCACATACTGTCGCTCCTACCAGTGAAAAGCCGCAAACACGATCTAACAGCTAGTAAAGGTCAACTCAACCTACGCATGCCAATTTTGTTTTTGAGCACAAACAAATTGAAGGTGATGTTGAATTAATAAGACTGTTTACGTTTAATTGCTCTGACTTTCATTCATGTCTCATCCGTCTGCTGCTGTACAGGAATAAAGACAAATTGTGGTTCTCGGTTGCACCAAGTGATTGCTTTAATGTACCTGAAGAATACCGCACAGACCAGGACGTACATTTCAGTCTCACACATTGAAAAACAGGACAGAATTACGCAGCCAAGGCAGGTTCGCCTGACTACAGTTGCAGTTCTGGCTAAAGATCTGTTTTCTATAGGAATTGCTAACTAATAACCTAGTTGATATTTTGAAATATATTGGCCTTTGCTGTACACTAGATATAATTTCCAGTTGTCAGACATTAGTTTCACCGTTTGCGTCAATCCTGTGCTGTTTTGCTTTAGTTAATTGTTGGTACCTGATCCTTCAAATATTCCCACTTGGTAAAGAAAGATATTTAGAGAGAAGTGGAGAGCGGGCATGGTAGGCCCAAAATGGCTGAAGGACATGGCAAGGCTGGAGACAGATGTTCCACTGAACTCAACATCAGAACCTCAGATCACTCTTCTAATCTAAGGGTTGATGTTTGGGGCCGGTTGGGATGGTGGGTGTGGCTGGAGCGAGGCTGTAGTGTTGGGTGTGGGTTGGGGAAGTGACCAGAGTGTCAATTGAGAGGCCTGGAAGTAGCACTTTTGCTTTTCCTGGGCCCCAAGAAGTGCTGCGTAAGAGATTCACCTTGTGGAGCAGGCAGTGCAGGTCCCCCTTTCATTGTCTGAGTTCCCTGATTCCATCACAAACACCCGCAGCAGCAGTGAATATTAAATCAGGTCCTCAATTGCACTGTGGAAGCCCAGTTTAAATATGTTAACTGCAGGGCCTCTTCATGCTGGAATCGCATGGCCATATTTAGGCCTTTAAAGCACATTTCCCCATGACATCCTCCCACTCAATGTGGGAATAGTAATATTGAGGTAACTGTATTAATTGCTGGAAGGTGCTGGGCGTAGTTCAGTAGGTCTTACTGAGGTATTCGTAGGCTTAGGTAATTCAATAGTAAGCATTAACTACCAGAAACTAAAGACATCGGAACAATAAAGGTCCAAGGGAGGAGATGTCTCCGTGCTTACGTTTACACACAGACCCATCCAATACTAGACTGAACCTGCCTGTGGAGCATGCGCTCTCTTACATCACTGTTTGGGCAGTACTGGACTCAGTTCCATGTTAACCCTTTATGTGCCAAACCCTTCAACTACATTAATCAACAAAAAATGCATGTGGTACTGAAAACAGGCTGAGAAGATACACACAGTACGAAGTCTTACAACACCAGCTTAAAGTCCAACAGGTTTGTTTCGATGTCACTAGCTTTCGGAGCGCTGCTCCTTCCTCAGGTGAATGAAGAGGTCTGTTCCAGAAACACATATATAGACAAATTCAAAGATGCCAAACAATGCTAGGAATGCGACCATTAGCAGGTGATTAAATCCTTACAGATCCAGAGATGGGGGTAACCCCAGGTTAAAGAGGTGTGAATTGGATTAAGCCAGGACAGTTGGTAGGATTTCGCAGGCCAGATGGTGGGGGATGAATGTAATGCGATATGAATCCCAGGTCCCGGTTGAGGCCGCACTCATGTGTGCGGAACTTGGCTATAAGTTTCTGCTCGGCGATTCTGCGTTGTCGCGGGTCCTGAAGGCCGCCTTGGAGAACGCTTACCCGGAGATCAGAGGCTGAATGCCCTTGACTGCTGAAGTGTTCCCCGACTGGAAGGGAACATTCCTGCCTGGTGATTGTTGCACGATGTCCGTTCATTCGTTGTCGCAGCGTCTGCATGGTCTCGCCAATGTACCACGCTTCGGGACATCCTTTCCTGCAGCGTATGAGGTAGACAACGTTGGCCGAGTCGCACGAGTATGTACCGCGTACCTGGTGGGTGGTGTTCTCACGTGTAATAGTGGTATCCATGTCGATGATCTGGCACGTCTTGCAGAGATTGCCATGACAGGGTTGTGTGGTGTTGTGGTCACTGTTCTGAAGACTGGGTAGTTTGCTGCAAACAATGGTTCGTTTGAGGTTGCGCGGTTGTTTGAAGGCAAGTAGTGGGGGTGTGGGGATGACCTTGGCAAGATGTTCATCGTCATCAATGACGTGTTGAAGGCTGTGAAGAAGATGACGTAGTTTCTCCGCTCCGTGGAAGTACTGGACGACGAAGGGTATTCTGTCGGTTGTGTCCCATGTTTGTCTTCTGAGGAGGTCGGTGCGGTTTTTCGCTGTGGCGCGTTGGAACTGTCGCTCGATGAGTCGAGTGCCATATCCTGTTCGTACGAGGGCATCTTTCAACGTCTGTAGATGTCTGTTATGCTCCTCCTCGTCTGAGCAGATCCTGTGTATACGGAGCGCTTGTCCATAGGGGATGGCTTCTTTAATGTGTTGAGGGTGGAAGCTGGAGAAGTGGAGCATCATGAGGTTATCTGTGGGTTTGCGGTAAAGCGAAGTGCTGAGGTGACCGTCCTTGATGGAGACGAGTGTGTCCAAGAATGCGACCGATTTGGGAGAGTAGTCCATGGTGAGTCTGATGGTTGGATGGAACTTATTAATGTCATCGTGTAGTTGTTTCAGTGATTCTTCGCCGTGGGTCCAAAGACAGCCAGTACACCCAGCTTCTGTCGCGACACAACGGACTTCCTACAGAAACTCAGCACCCATGGACAAGTTGAACCAGGAACATTCCTCGTCACAATGGACGTCTCGGCACTCTACGCCAGCATCCCCCATGACGACGGCATTGCTGCAACAGCCTCAGTACTCAACACCGACAACTGCCAATCTCCAGACGCAATTCTGCAACTCATCCGCTTCATTCTGGATCACAACGTCTTCACCTTCGACAACAAGTTCTTCATCCAGACGCACGGAACAGCCATGGGGACCAAATTCGCACCCCAATACGCCAACATCTTCATGCACAAGTTTGAACAGGACCTACTCACCGCACAGGACCTTCAACCGACGTTATACACCAGATACATCGATGACATTTTTTTCCTTTGGACCCACGGCGAAGAATCACTGAAACAACTACACGATGACATTAATAAGTTCCATCCAACCATCAGACTCACCATGGACTACTCTCCCAAATCGGTCGCATTCTTGGACACACTCGTCTCCATCAAGGACGGTCACCTCAGCACTTCGCTTTACCGCAAACCCACAGATAACCTCATGATGCTCCACTTCTCCAGCTTCCACCCTCAACACATTAAAGAAGCCATCCCCTATGGACAAGCGCTCCGTATACACAGGATCTGCTCAGACGAGGAGGAGCGTAACAGACATCTACAGACGTTGAAAGATGCCCTCGTACGAACAGGATATGGCACTCGACTCATCGATCGACAGTTCCAACGCGCCACAGCGAAAAACCGCACCGACCTCCTCAGAAGACAAACATGGGACACAACCGACAGAATACCCTTCGTCGTCCAGTACTTTTCCGGAGCGGAGAAACTACGTCATCTTCTTCACAGCCTTCAACACGTCATTGATGATGATGAACATCTTGCCAAGGTCATCCCCACACCCCCACTACTTGCCTTCAAACAACCGCGCAACCTCAAACGAACCATTGTTTGCAGCAAACTACCCAGTCTTCAGAACAGTGACCACAACACCACACAACCCTGTCATGGCAATCTCTGCAAGACGTGCCAGATCATCGACATGGATACCACTATTACACGTGAGAACACCACCCACCAGGTACGCGGTACATACTCGTGCGACTCGGCCAACGTTGTCTACCTCATACGCTGCAGGAAAGGATGTCCCGAAGCATGGTACATTGGTGAGACCATGCAGACGCTGCGACAACGAATGAACGGACATCGCGCAACAATCACCAGGCAGGAATGTTCCCTTCCAGTCGGGGAACACTTCAGCAGTCAAGGGCATTCAGCCTCTGATCTCCGGGTAAGCGTTCTCCAAGGCGGCCTTCAGGACCCGCGACAACGCAGAACCGCCGAGCAGAAACCTATAGCCAAGTTCCGCACACATGAGTGCGGCCTCAACCGGGACCTGGGATTCATGTCGCATTACATTCATCCCCCACCATCTGGCCTGCAAAATCCTACCAACTGTCCTGGCTTGATACAATTCACACCTCTTTAACCTGGGGTTACCCCATCTCTGGATCTGTAAAGATTTAATCACCTGCTAATGGTCTCATTCCTAGCATTGTTTGGCATCTTTGAATTTGTCTATATATGTGTTTCTGGAACAGACCTCTTCATTCACCTGAGGAAGGAGCAGCACTCCGAAAGCTAGTGTTTGAAACAAACCTGTTGGACTTTAACCTGGTGTTGTAAGACTTCGTACTGTGCTCACCCCAGTCCAACGCCGGCATCTCCACATCAAAGATACACACAGGCCAGGAACAGAAACTGCCTCATGAGGCCCTGGTTGAAATTGATACTGGCCATTTGCAAGAGCACTCAAGTCAATGCACAAACATGTTATTGCTGTATGGACTTTGTGATTACCCACTCCGAAGTACAAGACCATGCTATCAATGTGCAACAAGCTTCCAGACACAAGTGGCCAACTTTGCAGCAGGATGAAGAACAGACAAAAGAAGCCATCAGACTGCATAATGATCTGATGGCTGGTTAGACAAGGGTGTTTCAGAGGACAATGGGTCTTGATTGAATCACCATGGATAAACAGGAGGACCCTGTCTTTCCCATTAGCAAGTTGAGGTCTGGATGGGACAATGGCCGTTGTGGGTGTATACCTATGACTCAATCCTAGTTTACCAGTATAAAGAAAGGAACATCAAACAGATCCTCAGCGATAACCTGGGAGTCCCCCAGGCACAACCATCTCAAGAAGGCAAGAACCTGGGTTTCGAAGTCCAGAGAAGACATCCACATTGAGTGATCCTGGCCTGGCCAGCCTCCTTCACTAAGTGCGGGTAAAACCTGAAACTTTGGTGAGTGAGAGAATTGTGACTAAAACTCCGTGAACTTGTTTTGTCCTTTGTTTATCTCGCAAATAAGGGCACATGGGTAAAACTTTTAAGTAAGTAAATTGGTCGAAAATACCTGAGGTTTTACAGGTACAACACCACATTAACCCTTTATGTGCCAGACCCTTAAATTAAATTAATCAACAAAAAAGTGCAACAGAAATCAAAGATTTTTGCTGCATTTTGCTTCATTTTTGCAAAACACTCTTCAATTTAAGGTCACAAGTTATTAGCCGGACTTCTCCGGCCGTTCGCTGCCAGCGGGATGTTCTGGTCTCGCCGGCAACGCACCCCCACCCGTGGGTTTCCCAGCGGCATGGGGTAGCTTCCATGGAATTCCCATTTCCAGTGGCGGGAATAGAGAGACACCTGCCGCTAGCGAGCGGCCCGCCTCCTCACGCTGCCGAGAAACACGCGACTGGGAGATCAGAGAATCCAACTCCTCAGGACCAAGCAGCATTTGTCCCTGACGGCAAATACATCTTTTGGTTCCTCCTTTCCTTTATTGCAAATTCTGGGATGCAAAAACAACTCAACACTAAAACTAAATGCAGCAATTGATAAATGATGTAATTGGTATTTGTGGAAAGGTGACATGAAAGGGCTGAAGGCCATCGGCATCCAAACCTGGTTTACCATCTCGTGATGCTGACGGCACAGAGTAACAGAGCTGCAACGTGATGGAACACCGTGATAATTCTTCACTCAGTACTTTGTTCAAATAAATGTACTGTGATAATATGATGAACAATTACTATTTTGCGTATTCTAATTAATTGTATTGAAGGAAACAACTTGGTAACCAATTTAATAAAACCTTCACTTTAATCTCTGCTTTGAAGGTTTTTAATGAGCTTCGTACACGGCACAGTTTGCATCAAACACTGCCGTTTCAACCTCCCATTAACATAAATTGTTTATTAGAATTTTGCAATGAAGCTGGTTGGGTCAAATTCTACAAAGTGATGTGAATTCCACTAGTCCACCACGGTCTCACACATAGGAACAGAATTAGGCCATTCGGCCCGTCGAGTCTGCTCCACCATTCAATCATGGCTGATTTGTTTCTCATCCCCATTCTGACTTCTCCCGTAACTCCTGATCTCCTGGTCTCTGTACATCCAGCTTCTCTTGAACACCAGTTGTGATATAATTGCAGTTGATCTATTCAGCAAGCGAGCAGTTGTTGTTGGATAACAGGAATCCATAGCATGGGCTGTCCCTAACCACATCATGTAATGTCATGGCAGGCATCTGTGAGTTCTGCTGTTTTGTTACTGATGTGACATAACCAGGATAACTAGGGGTAGCTCATTCTCAGCCAAAGCAAGAGTACAGAATCAGCCTACCAGGCTCCAGCCAGCTAATATTGGGTGCTCTGGAGGCCGTTGATCCTGCACCCATGGCCGAATGCCATTTTCCCCAACATTTGTGTTCCTTGAGGGAGGGTGTTCATCACATTGCATCCAGATGTTTGGTTGCACAGGGGCACATTAATCCAACATTACACACCTGGGGCGGGATTCTCTGACCCCCCACTGTGTCCCGAAGTCTCCGCCATCAGAGATTCGGCGGAGGCGGGAATCGCGCCGCGACGGTCGGTGGGCCGCGATGGGCCGAAGTCCCGCTGCTGGAATGCCTGTCCCGCCAGCGTGGATTAAACCACCTTTTGAATGGCGGGACAAGGCGGCGCGGGCGGGCTCCGGGGTCCTGGGGGGGGCGTGGGGCGATCTGGCCCCGGGGGGGTGCCCCCACGGTGGCCTGGCCTGCGATCGGGGCCCACCGATCGGCGGGTGGGCCTGCGCCGTGGGGGCACTCTTTTTCTTCCGCCTTCGTCATGGTCTTCACCATGGTAGAGGCAGAAGAGACCCCCTCCCCTGCGCATGCGCGGGGATGACGTCAGCAACTACTGACACCCCTGCGCATGCGCGGAGTTCCGCCGATCGGTGAAGATCTTTCGGCCCCGGCTGGCGTGGAGCCAAAGGCCATCCACGCCAGCCAGCGGAGCGCCAACCCACTCCGGCGCGGTCCTAGCCCCTCAAGGTGAGGGCTTGGCCAATAAAGGTGCGGAGACTTCCTACTTAAGGGGTCTCGGGGGGTTCTTTAGTTAGGGGGTCCCTGTGGTGAACATCTATAATTAGGAGGATGCTGGGGATCTCCCTATTTAGGGAGTTCCCTGGGGGGACTGTACCTCTAGTTAGGGGATCCCTGTAGGGGGTCTCACTATTTATGGGGTCCCTGTGGCGGTCCCTCTGGTTATGGGGTTCTAGTGGGGACGTTTCCCTATTTAGGGTGTCCCTGGGAGAGGGGGGGGGGCGGTCAGGTCAGGTCGCCCAGTACATGGTGGAAGGGGGTCATCCAGAAAATCCAGGGGTGGGGGTTGCTTTGCGATGCGGGGCTGATATGCGGTGCGAGGGCGGATGTGGCTGGCCATGGGGCTTCGCTATCTGGCCACCCGCTCAAAACGGCGGCCTGATAGTGGGATTCCGTAGAAAATCCCTCATATTCCTTGCAATGGATAAATTTGCATGGCGCGGATATTGAATTGTTCAGTGCAATTCAGCTCCGGTGGGACCTCCCAAATGGAGAATTTCAGCCAGTGACTTTGTAAGGCACTTTTTCCCTATGCACTCAAAGGCTCTAAAAGCTGATGACCGCTAAAAAAACAGTGTTAAATAGAGGAACTTCAGCTCATATTAATTCTCTAATACATATAACCTAATCATAAACTTAATAATCCCAAAGTTTGAACCATTGATATATGTAATGTAAGGATCCTCTTTTAAATCATGTCTGATCCTGGTTTCCTTTTTAATACCTGTCCTGCTGGCTGTTCTTAAAACTACAGACTTTTGGTTTTGAACTGAAACTCCCCACTGCAAGCTGCTATTTGAACTGAACCAGGCACACCCTTTGATGCAATGTGCTTTGTGGCATAGTTCATGATGTCATTTGATGGACTTGGCGAGAAGCCAAACCCCTCTTCTGCAATTCCGGGACAATTTTCTCTTTTCGATTGGGATTGGTAGAGCCTTTCAGAAGATTCTGGAGCAGAAGGCAGGTTCCATTTTTTGCTTTCAGTTTTCGTTCTGAGAAGGAATGGACAGAAGCCTGTTAAAATATCTCTCCCAGAAAGGATGGAACTTCTTCTCTCTCTGATATCTCGGCTGGAGTGAGCAGGCCTGGACACTTCACAGTCCTGTGCTGGTTTAACTCCTGATTTAAATGCTGCGAGCGTTTGCTACACAGCTAGGCCTGTGCAAGTTAAACCTGTGTAAGAAAGGCTGGGGAAAGCCGAGGCAGATATCTCTCCTGAGAATGTAAAAATGGTCCTGAAGTCCAGGCCCTTTTCTCTCTCTCTCTATACCAGAGCCACAAACCCTGCACAAAGAGAAGACAAGCATTCCAGATGTAGAGTGGATGGAAAAACCCTCCATTAAACCTTGAAGTAGAGAATTCTAGTACTATCTCAGTAAGAGTGAGAGTCAATCTGCTGGGGGCCTATACAAGTAAAGATGGCTCTCAGAGGAATTTCTGTAGCCTGTGAGGTTTTACTGAAGGCAGATTCTAAAAGATCCCAACGAACCAATAATTTCAAGATTGGCGACGCCAAAGACTGCCATCTCAGCAGCAAAGGTTCATCTCAGCCCATTTAATCCCTGTTATTTTTGAACCTTTCCTACCCCTCCACCATTTGTCAGCCTTGTGTGTGAGAGTGCGACGAGGTAATATCCTAAACTGCTGTCCATCACTGTCAATCACGAAACAGGATGTGATCTATTATTCCATGCACTCTGCAGACAAAACAGAGCAGCAATCCTACAGATCAGACAGGTTCTAATTAGCCTCCAAGTTACCATTGTCTTATCTGTAAATAAAGAACCCAGATTATTTTTCACCCAAACTTTATTGTACCATAAAAGCAAACTACTGTGGATGCTGGAATCTGAAACTAAAACAGAAAGTGCGGGAAAATCTCAGCAGGTCTGACAGCACCTGTGACGAGAGAACGGAGCTGACATTTCGGGTCTGGGTGACTCTTTGTGAAAGCTGCATGATCAAGACTAACAACATTCCTCAAGTGAAAATTGGATACAAAGTGGGAAGTAATTAGACTAAGGCACAGAGAAATAATTCAGACCATAGTTCAAAGTTGTTCATAATGTCCTTACTTTGCATCATATTTGCAGTTGTATTATTACTTTTTGTTCGGTAAATCTGTGCCAATTTTTGGGGGGTAAAGTAGCGTTGTTTGCAGAAAGGGAATTTCACAACTGGTAGGCAGATGTAATGACAACATGAGGGGCAGAGATCTTCCTGTATGGTCTGTTTTCAGGTCTATAACCTATGTCACACATACAGACATGCCTGAACACCGCGGTAGGCCTAGGTCTCACCTGAAATGGGGCCCGGGGGCTCATTGTAATCATTGGAGTTGGAACTGTCGGTGTCACTGGAACCTGCAAAGGTGGCTCTCGCATTCAGTTAGCTCAATTTGGTTCATCTGCCTTACTGGGGCAATCTTCCCCTGTGTCCTGCCCAATCTGTGTCCCTCAACCAACATCACCAGTGATCTGATCATTGCCTTGTTTCTTGTGGGACTTTGCTGAAGGCAAATTAGTTACCAGAAAATTAATTACCATGGTAACATAACAGTGTTATAATACTTAATTGACCGCAAAGTGCTTTGGGCCACCCTGAGGTGGTGAAAGATGCTAATTATATCTAAGTTCTTTCAGGTAACTCGCTATGTAAAACTAACAGGTGTTTAAAATAAATGGGTTAAGGCTTCCAGTAAAACAATGCAAACTGTTAAGCTTTTGTTGAATGGTGGAGCAGACTTCATGGGCTGATTGGACTACTTCTGTCCCTACATATTAGAGTCTTGTGGTCTCTTGCACAGCCAATTTGACCCTGAGTGGTGTATACTTCAGAGGAATTTCCTCGCATGCTCTCGATTATAAAATTTGTTTTCTACCTTTTTTGCATATTCTTCGGCAGCATTCTTTGACTGAGAACCTTATTCGGCCACTTATTCCCGGGTCAATGCCATTCTGGAACCATCCCACAGCAGGCACAACGAGCCTCTCTTGCTCTATGAGTTTATTTTCCCCTCCCTGCACCCTGACCGAGAATGGAGTGTACAATGTGTCACAAATCCCAGGAGAGAAACTATTCCTCACACATCACTACTACACCGCATTTTCATGCTCAGTAATGTTCTGTTTCATTGAGTAACTGATCTTAAAACTGCAACTTATTGCCAGTCTGCATTGCACTGTTCCTTCTGTGATGCTTGGCACATTGAAATGCACATTTGGCTGCCACCTGCTGGAAGCAAATTGACATTTTAAAAAGGCAGAAATTCTGTTGCAGCTTGGTTCCAAGTGTGGAACACATGAATAAAAACTGGCCTTTCTCATCATCCATAGCCAGGGCTATCCAAACTATAGCCGAGAGCTCAGAACTCCTTAACATCCACATACAAAGTGAATTTCAACTTTGGAACGCTTACTGAAGAATGGGTGACCAGCCATTGAAAATTGGGGAGATGTGTTGACACTGCTGCTCAAGGCCAGACTATTGCAACCTTCACCTGGGCCTGTAAATAGGCCACCAGTGCCACACCTGAAACAGCGTGCCTTACAGCGCCAGGGACCTGAGTTCGGTTCCGGCCTTGGCCGACTGTCTGTGCGGAGTCTACACGTTCTCCCAGTGTCTGCACCCCAATGGGTACTCTGGTTTCCTCCCACAGTATAAAGATGTGCAGGTTAGGTGGATTGGCCATGCTAAATTGCCCTTAGTGTCCAAAGATGTGCAAGTTAGGTGGGGTTAAGGGGATGGCTGAGGTGGCGCACTCTGTCGGAAGTTGGATGCAGACTCGATGGGCTGAATGACCTTCTTCTGCACTGCGGGAATTCTATGGATTCTATGGATAGGTGGATGCTGCTTTACATATTCAATTTAAAGTGACTGCTGGGCCTTCTCAAGAAAGAAAGCCAGGAAGCTCTTACATTTTTCTTTTGATGTGCAAAAGAAAGATTGCTCCTGATCCCCCAAAGAAACCTCCAGTCCAGTCCCAGACAATTTGAGGTCTTCCTTCATGGTTGCTTGTTCCCTTAAACCTGACCTGTTAAATAGTTCAGCTAACGGATCGCAGTCCTTGCCTATTATCTTTGGATTGTTTCTTGGATGTGGCAAGGCCAGCATTTACTGTCCATCCCTTGAGAAGGTAGGGGTGAACCACCTTCTTAAAAAACTGCTGTCCGTGTGATGTAGGTACACCCACAATGCTGTTAGCAAGGGAAGTCCTGGATTTGGCCCAGTGGTGATGAAGAATGGCAACATATTTCTCAGTCAAAGAACAAACAAAGAACAAAGAAATGTACAGCACAGGAACAGGCCCTTCGGCCCTCCAAGCCCGTGCCGACCATACTGCCCGACTAAACTACAATCTTCTACACTTCCTGGGTCCGTATCCTTCTATTCCCATCCTATTCATATATTTGTCAAGATGCCCCTTGAATGTCCCTATCGTCCCTGCTTCCACTACCTCCTCCGGTAGTGAGTTCCAGGCGCCCACTACCCTCTGCGTAAAAAACTTGCCTCGTACATCTACTCTAAACTTTGCCCCTCTCACCTTAAACCTATGCCCCCTAGTAATTGACCCCTCTACCCTGGGGAAAAGCCTCTGACTATCCACTCTGTCTATGCCCCTCATAATTTTGTATACCTCTATCAGGTCGCCCCTCAACCTCCTTCGTTCCAGTGAGAACAAACCGAGTTTATTCAATCGCTCCTCATAGCTTATGCCCTCCATACCAGGCAACATTCTGGTAAATCTCTTCTGCACCCTCTCTAAAGCCTCCACATCCTTCTGGTAGTGTGGCGACCAGAATTGAACACTATACTCCAAGTGTGGCCTAACTAAGGTTCTATACAGCTGCAACATGACTTGCCAATTCTTATACTCAATGCCCCGGCCAATGAAGGCAAGCATGCCGTATGCCTTCTTGACTACCTTCTCCACCTGTGTTGCCCCTTTCAATGACCTGTGGACCTGTACTCCTAGATCTCTTTGACTTTCAATACTCTTGAGGGTTCTACCATTCACTGTATATTCCCTACCTGCATTAGCCCTTCCAAAATGCATTACCTCACATTTGTCCGGATTAAACTCCATCTGCCATCTCTCCGCCCAAGTCTCCAGACAATCTAAATCCTGCTGTATCCTCAGACAGTCCTCATCGCTATCCGCAATTCAACCAACCTTTGTGTCGTCTGCAAACTTACTAATCAGACCAGTTACATTTTCCTCCAAATCATTTATATATACTACAAAGAGCAAAGGTCCCAGCACTGATCCCTGTGGAACACCACTGGTCACAGCCCTCCAATGAGAAAAGCATCCTTCCATTGCTACCCTCTGCCTTCTATGGCCTAGCCAGTTCTGTATCCACCTTACCAGTTCACCCCTGATCCCGTGTGACTTCACCTTTTGTACTAGTCTACCATGAGGGACCTTGTCAAAGGCCTTACTGAAGTCCATATAGACAACATCTACTGCCCTACCTGCATCAATCATCTTAGTGACCTCCTCGAAAAACTCTATCAAGTTAGTGAGACACGACCTTCCCTTCACAAAACCGTGCTGCCTCTCACTAATACGTCCATTTGCTTCCAAATGGGAATAGATCCTGTCTCGAAGAATTCTCTCCAGTAATTTCCCTACCACTGAAGTAAGGCTCACCGGCCTGTAGTTCCCGGGATTATCCTTGCTACCCTTCTTAAACAGAGGAACAACATTGGCTATTCTCCAGTCCTCCGGGACATCCCCTGAAGACAGCGAGGATCCAAAGATTTCTGTCAAGGCCTCAGCAATTTCCTCTCCAGCCTCCTTCAGTATTCTGGGGTAGATCCCATCCGGCCCTGGGGACTTATCTACCTTAATATTTTTTAAGACACCCAACACCTCGTCTTTTTGGATCACAATGTGACCCAGGCTATCTACACCCCCTTCTCCAGACTCAACATCTACCAATTCCTTCTCTTTGGTGAATACTGAGGCAAAGTATTCATTTAGTACCTCGCCCATTTCCTCTGGCTCCACACATAGATTCCCTTGCCTATCCTTCAGTGGGCCAACCCTTTCCCTGGCTACCCTCTTGCTTTTTATGTACGTGTAAAAAGCCTTGGGATTTTCCTTAACCCTATTTGCCAATGACTTTTCATGACCCCTTCTAGCCCTCCTGACTCCTTGCTTAAGTTCCTTCCTACTTTCCTTATATGCCACACAGGCTTCGTCTGTTCCCAGCCTTTTAGCCCTGACAAATGCCTCCTTTTTCTTTTTGACGAGGCCTACAATATCACTCGTCATCCAAGGTTCCCGAAAATTGCCGTATTTATCTTTCTTCCTCACAGGAACATGCCTGTCCTGTATTCCTTTCAACTGACACTTGAAAGCCTCCCACATGTCAGATGTTGATTTGCCCTCAAACATCCGCCCCCAATCTATGTTCTTCAGTTCCCGCCTAATATTGTTATAATTAGCCTTCCCCCAATTTAGCACATTCATCCTCGGACCACTCTTATCCTTGTCCACCAGTACTTTAAAACTTACTGAATTGTGGTCACTGTTACCGAAATGCTCCCCTACTGAAACATCTACCACCTGGCCGGGCTCATTCCCCAATACCAGGTCCAGTACCGCCCCTTCCCTAGTTGGACTGTTTACATATTGTTTTAAGAAGCCCTCCTGGATGCTCCTTACAAACTCCGCCCCGTCTAAGCCCCTGGCACTAAGTGAGTCCCAGTCAATATTGGGGAAGTTGAAGTCTCCCATCACCACAACCCTGTTGTTTTTACTCTTTTCCAAAATCTGTCTACCTATCTGCTCCTCCATCTCCCGCTGGCTGTTGGGAGGCCTGTAGTTTACCCCCAACATTGTGACTGCACCCTTCTTATTCCTGATTTCTACCCATATAGCCTCACTGCCCTCGGAGGTGTCCTCTCGCAGTATAGCTGTGATATTCTCCCGAACAAGTAGCGCAACTCCGCCTCCCCTTTTACATCCCCCTCTATCCCGCCTGAAACATCTAAATCCTGGAACGTTTAGCTGCCAATCCTGCCCTTCCCTCAACCAGGTCTCTGTACTGGCAACAACATCATAGTTCCAAGTAGTAATCCAAGCTCTAAGTTCATCTGCCTTACCCGTAATGCTCCTTGCATTAAAACATATGCACTTCAGGCCACCAGACCCGCTGTGTTCAGCAACTTCTCCCCGTCTGCTCTGCCTCAGAGCCACACTGTCCCTATTCCCTAGTTCTCCCTCAATGCTCTCACCTTCTGACCTATTGCTCCCGTGCCCACCCCCCTGCCATACTAGTTTAAACCCTCCCGTGTGACACTAGCAAACCTCGCGGCCAGGATATTTATGCCTCTCCGGTTTAGATGCAACCCGTCCATTTTATACAGGTCACACCTGCCCCGGAAGAGCTCCCAGTGGTCCAGATAACGGAAACCCTCCCTCCTACACCAGCTGTTTAGCCACGTGTTTGTCTGCTCTATCTTCCTATTTCTAGCCTCACTGGCACGTGGCACAGGGAGTAATCCCGAGATTACAACCCTCGAGGTCCTGTCTTTTAACTTTCTGCCTAGCTCCCTGAACTCCTGCTGCAGGACCTCATGCCCCTTCCTGCCTATGTCGTTAGTACCAATATGTACAACGACCTCTGCCTGTTTGCCCTCCCCCTTCAGGATTCCCTCTACCCGTTCGGAGACATCCTGGACCCTGGCACCAGGGAGGCAACATACCATCCTGGAGTCTCTTTCACGTCCACAGAAGCGCCTATCTGTGCCCCTGACTATAGAGTCCCCTATTACTATTACTCTTCTGCGCTTTGACCCTCCCTTCTGAACATCAGAGCCAGCCGTGGTGCCACTGCTCTGGCTGCTGCTGTTTTCCCCTGATAGGCTATCTCCCCCGACAGTATCCAAAGGGGTATATCTGTTCGAGAGGGGGACAACCACAGGGGATTCCTGCACTGACTGCCTGCCCTTTCTGGTGGTCACCCATTTCTCTGCCTGCACCTTGGGTGTGACCACATTTACATAACTGCGATCTATGACGCTTTCCGCCACCTGCATGCTCCTAAGTGCATCCAATTGCTGCTCCAACCGAACCATGCGGTCTGTGAGGAGCTGCAGTTGGGTGCACTTTCTGCAGATGAAGCCATCCGGGACGCTGGAAGCCTCCCGGACCTGCCACATCTCACAGTCAGAGCACAGCACCCCTCTAACTGACATTGCGTCAATTAATTAAAATTAAAATTTGTCTTTTTTTTAAAATACTTTTTTTTAAAAATTGCAAAGTTACTGTCAACTATCTGTTTCCTAGCACTAGATTTCTAATAGAAATGCGATAGCTAACTATAATATTCTCCGATCTCTGGCTTAGATATCCTCTAAATTATAATTAAGTTATTATGTTTAATTAGTTCCCAAATACTCAAATTTTTTTATTTTTTTTTTAAATTTAGGTTAGAATCCCAACCAGCCACTCAGGTCACAGCTTTTCTGTGATGTCACTTCAGTTTCCCCCCAACACACACAATTTGAAAAAAGGTATAAAAGTAAAAATCACTTACTTACCTTCTGAGTGTCTGAGATGTTCTCAGGTTCTCTCGCTGACAGAGACTGCTCCTCCACCTCCGATCCTTGACCTGCACAATGCTAATAATATAATATGGCACTTACCTTACACCAATGGGTCTTATTATTAGGTTAGAGGAGGAGGGCGGGTGGGAGACACTACACGTGTAGTGTCTCGGGTTTCCTCTCCACCAGAATTTATTGGTTGGGGGGGGGGGGGGGGGACTTGCCAGAGGTCGAACTTCCGGTTCCCGCCTTATATAAAAACAAGTAAAACTGAAAAGAAGAACAGACACGGGACCAGGTAAGGCTTTTTAAATACACTACTCACCTCCAAGAAGGCCCCTGCGCACCGCTGCCGCCGAAATCCAAAGGGCTGCTCCTGTAAAGGTAAGTGGTTTCAAAGTCGCTACTCACCTCCAAGAAGGCCCCTGCGCACCGCTGCCGCCGAAATCCAAAGGGCTGCTCCTGTAAAGGTAAGTGGTTTCAAAGTCGCTACTCACCTCCAAGAAGGCCCCTGCGCACCGCTGCCGCCGAAATCCAAAGGGCTGCTCCTGCAAAGGTAAGTGCTTTTAAACTCACTACTCACCTCCAAGAAGGCCCCT
Organism: Scyliorhinus torazame; assembly: GCF_047496885.1. NCBI lineage: Eukaryota > Metazoa > Chordata > Chondrichthyes > Carcharhiniformes > Scyliorhinidae > Scyliorhinus > Scyliorhinus torazame. The sequence continues at coordinate 172,471,752 of NC_092722.1, read as the reverse complement.
GCGCACCGCTGCCGCCGAAATCCAAAAGCCTGCTCCTGTAAAGGTAAGAGCTTTTTAAATACACTACTCACCTCCCAGAAGGCCCCTGCGCACCGCTGCCGCCGAAATCCAAAGGGCTGCTCCTGTAAAGGTAAGTGGTTTCAAAGTCGCTACTCACCTCCAAGAAGGCCCCTGCGCACCGCTGCCGCCGAAATCCAAAGGGCTGCTCCTGTAAAGGTAAGTGGTTTCAAAGTCGCTACTCACCTCCAAGAAGGCCCCTGCGCACCGCTGCCGCCGAAATCCAAAGGGCTGCTCCTGTAAAGGTAAGTGGTTTCAAAGTCGCTACTCACCTCCAAGAAGGCCCCTGCGCACCGCTGCCGCCGAAATCCAAAGGGCTGCTCCTGTAAAGGTAAGAGCTTTTTAAATACACTACTCACCTCCAAGAAGGCCCCTGCGCACCGCTGCCGCCGAAATCCAAAGGGCTGCTCCTGTAAAGGTAAGTGGTTTCAAAGTCGCTACTCACCTCCAAGAAGGCCCCTGCGCACCGCTGCCGCTGAAATCCAAAGGGCTGCTCCTGTAAAGGTAAGTGGTTTCAAAGTCGCTACTCACCTCCAAGAAGGCCCCTGCGCACCGCTGCCGCCGAAATCCAAAAGCCTGCTCCTGTAAAGGTAAGAGCTTTTTAAATACACTACTCACCTCCCAGAAGGCCCCTGCGCACCGCTGCCGCCGAAATCCAAAGGGCTGCTCCTGTAAAGGTAAGTGGTTTCAAAGTCGCTACTCACCTCCAAGAAGGCCCCTGCGCACCGCTGCCGCCGAAATCCAAAGGGCTGCTCCTGTAAAGGTAAGTGGTTTCAAAGTCGCTACTCACCTCCAAGAAGGCCCCTGCGCACCGCTGCCGCCGAAATCCAAAGGGCTGCTCCTGTAAAGGTAAGTGGTTTCAAAGTCGCTACTCACCTCCAAGAAGGCCCCTGCGCACCGCTGCCGCCGAAATCCAAAAGTCAGGATGAGTCAGAGAGTAATTTGCAGGTGGTGATGTTCCCATGCACCCACTGCTCCTCTTCTTCTCCGTGATAGAGGCCACAGATTTGTCTGATGTTGTCAAAAAATCTTGCTGAGTTTCTACAGTGCATCGTGTAGATGTTGCATATTCTGCAGTCACTGTGAACCATGCTGGAGGGAGTGAATGTTTGAGGTGGTGCATGGGATGTCAATTAAGTGTCTTGGATGGCATTGGACTCTTTGAATGTTGTTGGAGCTGCACTCGTCCATGCAATTTGGGGATATTCATTACACTCCTGACTTGTGCCTTATAGTTAGTAATGAAAGGCTTTGGGAAGTCGGGAGGTGAGTTACTCACCCAAGTTCTGACCTTCTCTTGCGCAGTCATACTTCTGTGACAAGTCTAGTTACATTTCTGGTTCATTATGAGCTCCTGAGAAGCTGATGGAGGATTTTGCAATACTAATGCCATCTAAATGTGAAGTGGCAGTGATTAGCTTCTCTCCCGCTGAAGATGATGGCAAATGTTTTGACACGTATTAACAAGTACCATGCTGGCACTAATGGGCAGGCTGAACAAGCACTCTGCTGAGCATCTGCCTGTTTTAGGTGGAAGTTAAAGATGGCCCCTCAGTTTCTCTGCGTGCTGATATTGTGTACTTTGCTCATCCCCCTGCTTGCTTTTATAAGGCCTGAGGTTTGGAATGATCCCTTCTCAATGCTGCACCTTTATTAGTGGTTATCCTAAGCCTAACTAACAAGAAATATTAATAGAAAATTTGTACATTACTCTGCAGTTCTACGGTAAGTAACAAAATCACTGTCTAAAGCAGAAAAATTGGATGCTCAATGCTTTGTTGAAGAAAATGTTGCATTATTGGCTCAGAACAATATTTTGCCACCCACAATGCCTTCTCAACAGGTTGGGAAATGATGTGACAAAATATTTGCACAGTTTCTAATTCAGATGAAGAACCCATATTTAAAACATTGGCACAGGAATTTCTTGATGATAAAGACCAAAGCCCATCTCTTTCACTTTCAACTGTCCTGGTGGCCACAAGATACAATGGTACCGGAGTTATTGATCAACTTGGGCAATCGATCTCTATCCAATAGTTGCCAACAGACCCTGACATAAGGCGAAGAAATGGCAATGGTGCAAATCAGGTCCAAAGTTACCTGTTCCTCAAAAGCATGATGCATTTATGTCCCTCAACACATTTTTATCCTGATGCAGATGAACCTAACGTGAATTTTCAGCATTTTCTCTCATTTCACAATTATAAAAGGGAGAAGTCATAGAAAATATATTTCCACTTGTGGGTAAGAGCAAAATTAGAGGTCATCAATATAATGTAGTCATCAAGAAATCAAACATGGAGTTAGGAAGAGACGTTTTTAACCAGGGAGTGCTAATATGGAACTTGCTACCACAGGCAATAGTTGAGGCAATAGTAGGGCAGCACGGTAGCATTGTGGATAGCACAATTGCTTCACAGCTCCAGGGTCCCAGGTGCGATTCCGGCTTGGGTCAATGTTTGTGCGGAGTCTGCACATCCTTCCCGTGTGTGCGTGGGTTTCCTCCGGGTGCTCCGGTTTCCTCCCACAGTCCAAAGATGTGCAGGTTAGGTGGATTGGCCATGATAAATTGCCCTTAATGTCCAAAATTGCCCTTAGTGTTGGGTGGGGTTATTGGGTTCTGGGGATAGGGTGGAGGTGTTGACCTTGGGTAGGGTGCTCTTTCCAAGAGCCGGTGCAGACTCGATGGGCCAAATGGCCTCCTTCTGCACTGTAAATTCTATGATGATTCTATGGTACAGATGCATTTAAGGGGAAGCTGGATAAAGACATGAAAGAGAAAAGAAATCGAGGGTTGAGTGGAGGGTGACTGCCGCCATGGGCGTGTTAGGCCAAATGACAGCACGGTAGCACAGTGGTTAGCATAGTTGCTTCACAGCTCCAGAGTCCCAGATTTGGTCACTGTCTGTGCAGAGCCTGCACGTTCTCCCTATGTCCGCAACCAAAAAGAAAATGCTGGAAAATCTCAGCAGGTCTGGCAGCATCTGTAGGGAGAGAAAAGAGCTCATGTTTCGAGTCCAGGTGACCCTTTGTAATTTGCTTTTCTCCCCGTGTCTGCGTGGGTTTCCTCCGGGTGCTCCGGTTTCCTCCCACAGTCCAAAGATGTGCAGGTTAGGTTGATTGGCCATGGTAAATTGACCTTCGTGTCCAAAAAGGTTAGGTGGGGTTACTAGGTTACGGGGATGGGTGGAGGTGTGGGCTTAGGTGGGTGCTTTTTCCAAGGGCCGGTGCAGACTCAATGGGCCGAATGGCCTCCTTTTGCACCGTAAATTCTATGGTTCTATGAAATGGGTCTGTTTCTCTTCTGGATATTCCATGCAATTCGATGTAATTTCCAGCAGTTGCAGTTTATTTCCCCCTAAAGTTGAGGAGCACAAAGTTGTGCAATATGTGTGGTATGCTTCGTTATTGTCGATGTTATGCAGAGTGTTGTGAAGTATGCTGAAATTCTCTATTAACAGTATTCCGTTCATATGCAAAACAAGCCAGTTGCAAGTCACATGCTTTGAATGTGGGGTTGGTGGATATCTTCTGCTCGTGTTGGTTCCACATTCAGGCATGTTTAAAACTACCCTTCTTGGCTGTGGCCTGGTGGTCACATTTAGGTTGCATGCTGGCCTGGTTTGAGGGAAAATGCTGCAGACTGCCTCAGGGCAAAGCAAATCTTGCAGTGAATTATTTGCCTGTACCAAGTGTCCAATGCCTGTTTCAGGCATGGGTACAGCATGTAGATTTTTTTGGTCTTTACCAATATGACAGGTGGTGGACCACCCAGTCACAGTAAATGTGATTCTCCCTCCTACTATTTTGGAGGCTTAAAAGGTTGTTTAGCACACATAAAATGGACACTGTGTGGCTGATATCTTAGGTCAATACGCTAATGATTCTGCTGTGCCTAGCTCATTTGTGGAAATCTCCCAATGTCGGCACAGAACATGTTGTTCCTACTGCTTCAGCATTCTTTTCATTGGCCTTTATTGACAAAATACAGTTTTATTATATCATTCACAGTTTTTGCTGATATGTAGATAGTCTGGTTCATTTTAGGACATGTTCCCAGTGATAAATAAGGATGCAAAAGTGATGCATTTTGTTTTATTTTAACTTTAACTTCCTCACAGGATATATGGATTCCAACCATTCCAATAAACCCCTACTTTCAGTGGGGCTTTGGATGAATAACTACAAACTTGGCAAGGAGTTCAGTATTCTGGGTCTCAATGTTAGGGCAGTGTTATTGGAGCCTCTACCTACATTTTCAACGACGTTATGTAAAGGGTGCCTTCTTAGATATAGAGTTTCAATGTATTTGACTTTAGCGAACACTCAACATAGTATTAACACAGGTATACCTGATCTCACCAGGTGTGCTTCACTGAAAATGGCGATAATGGACCATAACTTTGGATTCAGACTGGACCCCTGAAGATTAAGGGAGCATTTAAAGTGACACCATTTGTTGAACAGACTATTCAAAGCCAGATTGCCCTTCTCAGAGGAAGTCAGAATCTTCCCTTCTCTGATCCTGTCAGAAGCAACTCCATAGGAGTGTCTTCACCTAAGAGTGCACCAGTTCAAGAAGGCAGCCCACAACCACCTTTTGAAGAGAAATAAGGGGTGGACAATCAATTTTGGTAAGAAGTCTTACAACGCCAGGTTAAAGTGGATTCACCTGAGGAAGGAGCTGTGCTCCGAAAGCTAGTGATTCAAAACAAACCTGTTCGACTTTAACCTGGTGTTGGAAGACTTCTTACTGTGCTCACCCCAGTTCAACGCCGGCATCGTCAAATCGATTTTGGGACATTGATAGTGACACCCTCATATCTCAAGAATTGATTTCTTTCAAAGATAGCTAACTGGCGGGGGGGCCGTACCGGCACCAAGGAGTGGCGTGAACCACTCCGGCGTTGGGCTGCCCCGGTGCGGAGTCCTCCGTACCTTCAGGGGCTAGGTCGGCGGGGTTGGCGCCACACCAACTGGCGCAGAAGAGCCTCCGCCGCCCGGTGCTAGTTGGCGAATGTGCGGGAGCGCCAGCGTGTGTTGGCTTGATCCCAGCGCATGCAGAGGGGGGTTCTTCTCCGCGCCGGCAGTGGCGGATGTTTACAGCGGCTGGCGCGGAGGGAAAGAGTGCTCCCATGGCACTGGCCCACCCACGGATCGGCGGGCCCTGATCGCGGGCTAGGCCACCGTGGGGGCACCCCCCGGGGCCAGATCGCCCCCGCGCCCCCCCCGAGGACTCCGCAGGCCGATCGCAGAGACAGGTCCCGCCGGTAAGGACCTTGCTTGATTTACGCTTGCGGGGCTGGCCGTAAATGGGTGGCCACTTGGCCCATCCCGGAGCAGAGGATCGCCGAGGGGGGGGCCTCTGCCAAAGGCCCCTGACCGGCGCGACGCGATTCCCGCCCCCGCCGAATAACCAGCGGCGAAGAATCTGGCAGCCGGCGTCGGGGCGGGATTCACGCCGCCCCCTGGTGATTCTCCGGTCCGGCGGGTGTTCGGAGCATCCCACCCCACGGGTCGGAGAATCCGCAGGGGGGGCGGCGCAAATCTCGCCCCGCCGCCCCAACGCCGGCTGCCGTATTCTCCGGCGCCGGTTTTCGGGCAGAAGTGGGGTTCACGCCACGCTGGTCGGGGGCCATTGGCAGTGCCCCCCCGGCAATTCTCCGAGCCCCGATGGGCCAAGCGGCTGTCGGTTTTTGGCCAGTCCCACTGGCGTGGATTAGACATGGTCCCACACGGCGGGATCTGGCAGGTAAGTCGGCTGGGGCGGTCCTCGGGGGAACGCGGGGGGATCCGACCCTGGGGGGGGCCCCCACGGTGGCCTGGCCCGCGATCGTGGCCCACCGATCTGCGTGCGGGCCTGTGCCGTGGGGGCAATTCTTCCTTCCACGCCGGACCCTGTAGGGCTCCGCCATGGCCGGAGAAGACACCCCCCTGTGCATGTGCCACAATATGCCGGCGGTTCCGCGCATGCGCGGGATCATGCCGGCCCTTTGGCGCATGTGCGGACTCGCACAGTGCCTTCGGCGACGGCTGGCGCGGCACCAACTCCTAGCCCGCGGATGTGCGGAGGATTCCACTACTTCCGGTCGGCCCGACGCCAGAGTGGTTCGCACCATTTTTGACACCGGTGTCGAACCATCGCGCCGATTCTGGAGAATCCTGCTGAAAGAATTTACTTGTTACTCTGGATACCGCCAAGAAATTACTACATACAAGATTGTCATACACAATGCATTATATTACAAAACAGAATTCATAGCTCTCTCAAGAAAGAGCATTGTCCAAATTTGATAACAGAATAAAAGTAACAGATATAATAAAACAATGTTTGTAATATCAATTTATTCACAAGAAGATTTCATTCTGCTGAGGTTTCTTTGCTAATGTACATTAATAGTAAGAAACTTTGTTCAACTCCATAATCTTAAATACCTTTTTAACCTAATGTACACATTAATACATCTTTACTGGTATATCTTGCTGATACATGTTTGTTCAATACTCCTACCCTAAATTGTACAGGTTTGATCAATTGTTATTTAACCTTATAAGCAATTCAAAATAATGAATGGAACTAAATGTTATTATCTCTCACCACTATGCAAAATAATCACTTGCCCTTGACTTCAAATCATTTAAAATTTATTTTTCTTCGCGCCATTCATCCATAGACTTACTTCGTGGTAGCAACAGGCTATTCTGTTCTGGGTTAACTTAAAAGCCATTGACATGATTGCCATACCCGTAATAATCAAAAGAGACATTATCATGAAAAAATTAGGATGTTCAGGGACAAAGTCTCCAAAGCCAATGGTAGTAATTGTAATAAAATAGAAATAAAAGGAATCAAGATATTGCCATTTTTCCCAGATTGAAAGTATGCCTGCACCAAAAAGAAGGTATGCAATAATAACACCTATTATAATGAAGATCGGCACGTCAAACTTATCCAGTTCTCGCCCCAGGCATGGAAAAAAATGTTCACTTGCAATTGGCTTTAGATCCAGCTGGGGACAAGATTTACTTCGATCTCTCCTGTGCAGCTGGAAAGGCTTCTGATTAAAGTTTTCCTGAACAATTAATTTTTCAAATATTTCCGTCTTTCGCAGCAGTTCAGATTTCTTTTTAATCGAAGACTGAGTGTTCAACACATTCCTGATGCTCATCGGTGTAATGATTACATGCGAACCATTTTTAAAGGAGATAGACCTGATCGCAGGTTTCATTTCTGATTTTGAGAAGCTGTGTTTGAATGAAGACCACCTTGAGGGCGTTGCCGAGGATGGTGGAGTGATATTATTCCTTGTCCGCCTTCGTATGTGATTGTAAACTTTGGAGAGTAAGGCTGCCAGCTTGTCCCCAACATCTGTGATGACCAGTAGCATAATGGGAATGCCAAATGTTGCGTAGAACATGCAGGCAATTTTTCCTCCGACTGTTAAAGGTGAGATGTGACCATAACCTAAAATTGAAAAGAAAGAACAGCAGTGAGAGTAATGCACAATACCTGACAGCAGTTTACCAGGTTACATAATAGTGCCCCCACTTTGGCCGCGGATCGGCCCGCCCCCGACTGTGGAGGCGCTGGACTGAGTCCACAGCCGCCACGCCGAGTTCCTGACGGGTGAGACCATGAAAGACCCATGCCGTCGGGAACCCGGCCGGTCGGGGGCGGAGCATTGGGGGGGTGGGCCTCAGGCAACGTCCTGAGGCCGTCGATACGGCGCGCGGTGTACTCTGTGATGATGCGGCTTTGGAGAGGGCGGAGCATTGCGAAAGCGGCGCCGCCCCCGTTTGGTTGGAAACGGGTATTCCCCGGCCAATCGCCGAACACGATTTTGGCGTCGGCAACCGGAGAATCCTGCCCTATCTGTAGATTAAATTCCCCGTGATTATTGTCGCGCCTTTCTGACAAGCTCTTCTTCAATCTTCTGTCCTACCATGTCCTATATTAGGGGGTCTGTACACCACTTCCACAAGTGACTTCTTGCCGTTATAATTTCTCATTTCAACCCAACCTGCTTCTACACCTTCCTTCTTTCCTGAACTTCGGTCATCCCTCTCTAATGTGCTATTATCATCATTACTTAACAGAGCCACCTCTCCACCTTTTCTTAACTTACAGTACACCGGCCGGCAGTGGCAATTTCAGGCCCTGCCTGCCTCTGGTCCCACCCTCGAAAGCCTGAAAATTCAGTTCATTGACCCTGTCTCTCTCTGAAGAGTTGCTGCCAAACCTGCCCAGTATTTCCAGCAATCCCTCTTCTTCTTTCATAATTCCAGCATCTGAAGTAGTTGGCTTTTGAGCAAAGTGTAACACTCAGGTATGTGATCCGAGTCGAATGTAAAGTTGAGCTTCCATTCACTGACTCTGCCTCTGAACCTTGTTTTCTGAAAGGCTTCTTTCATATTATGGTGTCAGATCCCCAATCCCACCTATTTAATAAAAACAGAAAATGCTGGAAGGGCTCAGCAGGTCTGGCAGCATCCGAGGAGAAAGAAACAAAGAGTTAATGTTTCCAGTCCTTATAACCCTTCTGCAGAACTGTTCTGTGGAAGGATCACATGGACTGAAAATGTTCACTCTGCTGCCAGACCTACTGAATCTTTCCAGCATTTTCTGTTTCTATTTCAGATTTTCAGCATCCACTGTATTTTGCTTTTATTCACCTATTTAATATTGTTGTGACCTGTAAGGTAAATGAATTCCTGCCAATACTTCCAAGACAGGGCCTTATAATATACAACCAGAAAAGAAATTGTGACTTCATTTGTTTAATAAGCATGGATCTTATGATAATAGAATAGCATCAAAGTTAGAAGCATTTTATAAACATATAGAAATGGAAATCTGTGTGAAGAAGTGCTGCTTCACATTGATCCGAATGGTCGAGCTTTAAATTTAAGGTTACGCCCCACATGCTAAACTCCCCCACCAGAGGAAATGATTTATCTCTATCTGCTCAATCAAATCCTTTAATCATGTTTTTTGTTCCAATTAATGGGGCAATTTAGCATGGCCAATCCACCTACCCTGCACATCTTTGGGTTGAGGAGGTGAGACCCACGCAAACACGGGGAGAATGTGCAAACTCCACATGGACAGTGACCCGGGTGGAGATTGAACCTGGGTCCTCAGCAGCGTGAGGCAGCAGTGCAAACCTCTCCCTGCACCTGGTATTGTGCGCAAGCATGCCCTGCGCAAAAACAAATGAATGCGTCAGTATTCGTGCAGTGAGAAAGTTTGAGGATGTGCAACCTTCTCGTCCTCTCCCCTTACCCTTTAATTCTGTTATCCAAAAATCTATCGACTTCCATCTGGAATATATTCAATGACTGATCATTCACAGCCCCCTGGGCTGCAGAATTCCAAATATTCACAACACTTGGAGTAAAGAAAACGCCTAGGGCTGGATTCTCTGTTTCAGCGGCTAAGTGCCGGCTGAAACGGAGAATTCCCGGGCGTTTAACGATGCCAAAATCAGCACCGAATCCTTAATGATTCCGGGACAGGTGAGGGGCTAGCAGTAGCCGTGGGTGAAACTCCCGGCTCCCGCACATTAAACGGCCGGAGAATGGCCGGGTCCATGGCCGCGCAGTGGTTGCGCCGTATAACATGGCGCAGGCCAAGTGCGGACCCGACCCGCCATCTGCCACCCCACAGGCCACCACCCAGCAGTCTCACCAGCCCTCGCAGAAGCCCCCCCCCAGCCAGCAGCACGGATCCCGGCCAAATGTGGTGGCACTGGACACAGTCCGTAGCAGCAATGCCGGGTTCCTGACCGCTCAGACCACACGTCAACCGCGCCCAGGAACTCAGCTCATCGGGGATGGAGCATCGCGGGAGGGCCTTCCGATGACGTGCCAACGTTGTTGTAATGGCGTGCAGGGTGCGACGAGATTATGCCGCTTCCATGGGGGGTGGAGCATGGCTGACCGGTGTGAAACTGGCACTGGCCCCGATTTGGGTGTCGGAATGGATTCTCCGCCCGATCGCCTACTATGATATCGGCGTTGGGCAACGGAGAATCCCGCACCTAATTTTGTTCCTAAATGGCTAACCCCTTTTTCTAAGACTTTGGCCCCTGTGTTCTAGATTCCCTCAGCATCTACCCTCCTAAGCTCCTTTAGGATGTTATATATTTCAATTAAATCACTCTCATTCTTCTAAACTCCAGGGAATATGGGCCTAGTCTACTCAATTTCTCCTCATGGTATAATCCGCTCACCCCAGGAACCATGGGCGAAATTCTCCGTTATCGGCGGAAAGTCCGCCGATCGGCGCAAAAAACGGCGCAAATCCGACTTGCGTCACGTCGGAAAAATGGGACGAATGTCTCCGGACTGAAATGGGCTAGCAACGACGTAACGGGATCCGCGCTTGCGCAGTGGTTCACGCCGTGCAGCGTCATACGCGCTGCACGGAGTGACGGCTCATAAGGCCGCGCTGCTCCCCCCCACCCGACCGGAACACCCGACCGCAACACCCGACTGGATGGCTGGCCGTCGCTCAGCCCCGAGGTTCGAGTCACGCGATGTGGAGGCGCTCCTGGACGCGGTGGAGCAGAGGAGGGACGCCCTGTATCCCGGGCACGGCCGCAGAGTTGCCCCACGCCACAGCCGGCGTCTGTGGAGGGAAGTGGCAGAGGCCGTCACCGCTGTGGCCCTGACACCACGGACAGGCACCCAGTGCCACAAGAAGGTGAACGACCTCGTCAGAGCAGGCAGGGTGAGCCTCCCCATGTCCCCCCCCTCCCCCATATCCCCCCTCCCCCATATCCCCCCCTCCCCCATATCCCCATATCCCCCCCTCCCCCATATCCCCCCTCCCCATATCCCCCCTCCCCCATATCCCCCCCCCTCCCCATATCCCCCATATCCCCCTCCCCCATGTCCCCCCTCCCCCATATCCCCCTCCCCCATATCCCCCCTCCCCATATACCCCATATCCCCCCTCCCCATCTCCCCCCTCCCCATATCCCCCCTCCCCATATCCCCCATATCCCCCCTCCCCCATATCCCCCCTCCCCCATATCCCCCCCATATCCCCCTCCCATATCCCCCCTCCCCCATATCCCCCCTCCCCCATATCCCACCTCCCCATATCCCCCCTCCCACATATCCCCCCTCCCCCATATCCCCCCTCCCCATATCCCCCCTCCCCCATATCCCCCCTCCCCCATATCCCCCATATCCCCCCTCCCCCATATCCCCCCTCCCCCATATCCCCCATATCCCCCCTCCCCCATATCCCCCCTCCCCCATATCCCCCATATCCCCCCTCCCCCATATCCCCCACTCCCCCATATCCCCCCTCCCCCATATCCCCCATATCCCCCTCCCCCATATCCCCCCTCCCCCATATCCCCCATATCCCCCCTCCCCCATATCCCCCCTCCCCATATCCCCCATATCCCCCTCCCCCATATCCCCCATATCCCCCTTCCCCCATATCCCCCCTCCCCCATATCCCCCATATCCCCCCTCCCCCATATCCCCCCTCCCCCATATCCCCCTCCCCCATATCCCCCCTCCCCCATATCCCCCATATCCCCCCTCCCCCATATTCCCCCATATCCCCAAGTGAATCCAGCCCTAACCTTAACCTCTGCAATGCACGCGCAACCGATGGTGTGCATTCATATACCTGCCTAACACTGTTGCCTTTTACCCCTGCCACCAGCAGCCCCCCCCCCCCCGCCACAGGAGAAGCGCGCACACAACAATAGGGAGCATGTGAGGACTGGAGGAGGGCCCGCTGATGAGAGGCCACTGACCGTACACGAGGAAAGGGCCCTGGAACTGGCTGGCGGACCTGAGGACCGGGAGGTTGCTGACGCAGAGGTCGGGGGCTTACTAGCGAGTGAGCCACCGACAGCCCGTCCCCATATCCCCCCCTCCCCTATATCCCCCTCCCCCGTATCACCTGATCACTGCCTGATGTCTAACCATGCATGCTTCATTGTGTATCGCAGGACCAAACGTCCAGGCACCCATCCCCGCAGGTGCAGACCGCCCGCAGGATGCCCCTCGGAGACCACAGGAGACGGAGAGACCCGCACCCTCCAGCATGCGACGCCCGCAGGATGCCCCTCGGAGACCACAGGAGACGGAGAGACCCGGACCCTCCAGCATGCGACGCCCGCAGGATGCCCCTCGGAGACCACGGGAGACGGAGAGACCCGCACCCTCCAGCATGCGGCGCCCGCAGGATGCCCCTCGCACACCACGGGAGACGGAGAGACCTGGAGCAACAGGGAGACGACACCCCCGTCACGTGCGGGTGCGACCACCCAGCGATGAGGGGGGCAGCCACAGGCCCCCGTCACATCCGAGCCAGGACACCACTACCCAGGACACCACTACCCAGGACACCACTACCCAGGACACCCCAACCCGGGACACCCCTACCCGGGACACCCCTACCCAGGAAGACAAAATACCGGACAGTGACTCAGAGTGGATGGGTGGAGACGAACCCCCACCCCAAAGTGCCATGGACTCAGAGTGGGACGAAGAGCACGACACAACGCCACTGCTGTCACCAACACCCTCCACCATCGCAGAAACACTCACCACGGTTGGGCACTTTAGTGATGAGGCGTCTGGTACACTCACTGGTGCGCACAACACAGCCGTCCCGGTACAGCAGGTGGAGGTAGGAGCAGCAGAGGGACCGGGCGGTTGGAGGGCAGCCCAGGCCAAGCGAACATCTGCCGCCCAGATGGATCCCGGGTTCCTGCAGTTACCACACCCACACATAGATCCGATGCAACCACCGACCCGGAGACGAGCGAAGAGGGTGACGGGCGGCTTGCGGCGGCTGCGGTCGCAGGTGGAGGAGTCCACCCGCGTCCAGGAGCTGGGAGTGGTGCCGGTCATGCGTGCCACCCAGGCTGACACCGCACGGGTGGCGTCCGCGGTGGAGGCAATGGGTGCGACGGTGTCAGACATGGGGAACGGTTTGCGAGGCCTGGGGCCTTCCGTGCAGGCGGAGTCTGTGGCCCAGGAAATGGCTGCCCTCTCACAGGAGGCCATGAGCCAGTGCCAGCGCCAGATGGCAGAGGCGCTCAACGCCATAGCCCAGTCTCTGCAGGCCATGGCCCAGTCTCAGCAGGCCATGGCCCAGTCTCAGCAGGCCATGACCCAGTCTCAGCAGGCCATGGCCCAGTCTCTGCAGGCCATCACTGAGGGCATCGGCGCCAGTGGCCATGTGCGAGCCGGTGTCGCACTGTCACAGACAGGGTTTGCCAACATCCTGGGCTCCATGGCTGCAAACCTGCAGACCCCTGTCGATACCAGCACGGGCCTCCAGGACTGGCAGCGCCAGATGTCGGGGGGGCGTCGGATGGCCAGTCTGTTCGCATCCCCCACCCATGTAGAGGCCTGGGGGCCATCGGGCACCCCGAGGGAGGAGGAGGTGGTGTGGTCCGTCCCGGCTCCCTCTGTAGGGGAGGTCCCGGTACACCGCGACACCTCGGACTCCCCCCCTTCCGTCCCAGGTGCATCGGGTGGGCAACGGGCAGGACAGGCTGGCAGCTCGCCATCCCAGTCGCCCGGGCCGCAGCCTGGCCCATCTAGGCCAGGACGCCCCAGGAAACGGCCGCCAAAGGGATCCAGTGTCAGAGGGCAGGAATCACAGGAGTCCACCTCCAGTTCTGCTGTACCGTCTGGGGAACCACGTAGACGTAGTCAAAGGGCCCGTAAGGCCAAACAATTAGACACTGAGTAAGTTGGCATGGGTGCAGGGCACAGATGAGTTTTAGGGGCTAGGGCACGTGCATGAACTCCTTTGGTTATTAAAGTCGATGTTACACCTACCGAAGCTGCCTTTGTGCTCTGTCCAAAGTGTGCGGGGGTGTCATGTACGTTGAGCGCAAGTGTGTGTGTGAGGTCAGCGCACGGTCCCGTCCTCAGCCCCAGGTGAGTCTGCCCCCTTCCCCCTGGGCCGCCATCAACATCCCCCGGGCAGAGGACGGGACCGTGCGCTGCAGTGTCACAGCCGCATGCAGGGATGGTCCGGGTGGATGGTGGTACTGTGGCCATGGGTCAGACATAGTCCAACGATGTAGAGCCAGGAGCTCATCGCAGGGCGGGTTGTCATCATCCTCCATGGCCTGCAATAGACACGCGTCCACCCGCAACTGTGTGAGCCCGGCCCGTTGTGCCGCAGGTGGATCGGCAATGGGGGGGGGGTGGTGTGCATGCGGGTGGGGTGGGTGGGGTTGGGGAGAGGGGTGAGGGTGCTGGGTGGGTGGATGGGTGGGGGGTGTGGGTGGTCGGCTGTTGCCATGGTGTGCGGTCTGTGGCCATACTACCCGATTCCCACGCCCACCTAGTCAGTGAAGCGGGCGTCTATCAGTCTGTCCCGTGCCCGCTGGGCCAGCCGGTAACGGTGGACAGCCACCCGCCTGTGTCTACCCCGCCTGCCCTGACCATTGCCCCCATCCCCCTCATCTGGGGAGGACTGGGCCTCTTCCTGCTGCTCCTCCACTCCGCCCTCCTCTGCCTGCGGCACATTGCCCCTCTGCTGGGCTATGTTGTGCAGGACACAGCACACCACAATGATGCGGCCGACCCTATCTGACCGATACTGGAGGGCGCCTCCAGAGAGGTCCAGGCACCTGAAACGCATCTTCAGCACGCCAAAGCACCTCTCTATCACTCCCTTGTCGCTACATGGGCATCATTGTAGCGGTTCTCCGCCTCATTGCGTGGCCTCCGTATAGGCGTCATCAGCCACGATCGCAATGGGTAGCCCCTGTCGCCCAGCAACCAGCCCCTCAGCCGGGGATGGCGTCCCTCGTACATGCCGGGGATGGATGACCGCGACAACACGAATGAGTCGTGTACACTGCCTGGGTGTACACGGCGCAGGCGTGCAGGATCATCATGCGGTGGTCGCAGACCACCTGTACGTTCATCGAATAGGTCCCCTTCCTATTAGTGAACACGGCCCTGTTATCTGCAGGTGGCCGCACGGCGACGTGCATCCCATCGATCGCGCCCTGGACCATGGGGAACCCGGCAACGGCAGAGAAGCCCACGGCGCGGGCATCTTGGCTGGCCCAGTCCACGGGGAAGCGGATGTAGCGGTGCGCCATGGCATAAACGGCATCTGTCACTGCCCGGATGCACCGATGCACCGATGTCTGCGATATGCCGGACAGGTCCCCACTCGGTGCCTGGAATGACCCCGTTGCATAAAAGTTCAGGGCCACCGTAACCTTGACGGACACGGGGAGAGGGTGTCCCCCGCCAGTGCCACACGGTGACAGGTGTGCCAGCAGGTGGCAGATGTGTGCCACGGTTTCCCGGCTCATCCGGAGTCTCCTCCTGCATTCCCGGTCCGTGAGGTCCTGGTATGACTGCCGGGGCCGGTACACACGGGGCGCCCTCGGGTGCCTCCGTTGCCGTGGGGCCGCGATGTCCTCCTCCCCCTCCTCGTCCTGTCGGTCAGGTGTCCCTCCAGCCTGGGCGGCTGCCGCCTGCCCCTCAGCGGCAGCCTGCGCCGCCTCTCTGGCACGCTCCTCCTCCCCCTCCTCCTCCTCCTCCTCATCCAGGGCAACATAGACATGAGCGGCTGCCACCACGGCGGCCAACATCGCTGGATGATCTGAAAACATGACGGCCTGGTGGGGGGGAGGGGAACGACGACATGTCATCATTGCCCATATCCCCTCCTCCCCCCAGCCAGGTGGCATGGACCACATGGGTCCAACTGTTGGAGGCTGGCACCTGGCCAGGTGGACCAACTCACTTGCTCTCCCATCCCCCTCCTCGGCACGGACCCCCCCCCAACCTCCACCCCAGCACGGACCCCCCCCCCCCCAACCTCCACCCCAGCACGGACACCCCCCCCCCCCAACCTCCACCCCGGCACGGTACCCCCCCCAAACTCCACCCCAGCACGGACCCCCCCCCAACCTCCACCCCAGCACGGACCCACCCCCAACCTCCACTCCGGCACGGACCCCCCCCAACCTCCACCCCGGCACGGACCCCCCCCCCAACCTCCACCGCAGCACGGACCCCCCCCCCAACCCCCAACCTCCACCCCAGCACGGACCCCCCCCCAACCTCCACCCCAGCACGGACCCCCCCCCCAACCTCCACCCCGGCACGGACCCCCCCAACCTCCACCCCAGCACGGACCCCCCCCCCAACCCCCAACCTCCACCCCAGCACGGACCCCCCCCCAACCTCCACCCCAGCACGGACCCCCCCCAACCTCCACCCCAGCACGGACCCCCCCCAACCTCCACCCCAGCACGAACCCCCCCCCAACCTCCACTCCAGCACGGACCCCCCCCCAACCTCCACCACGGCACGGACCCCCCCAACCTCCACCCCAGCACGGACCCCCCCAAACTCCACCCCAGCACGGACCCCCCCCAACCTCCACCCCAGCACGGACCCCCCCCCAACCCCCAACCTCCACCCCGGCACGGACCCCCCCCAACCTCCACCCCAGCACGGACCCCACCCAACCTCCACCCCAGCACGGACCCCCCCCCAACCTCCACCCCGGCACGGACCCCCCCCAACCTCCACCCCAGCACGGACCTCCCCCCAACCCCCAACCTCCACCCCAGCACGGACCCCCCCCCCAACCTCCACCCCAGCACGGACCCCCCCCCCAACCTCCACCCCGGCACGGACCCCCCCCAACCTCCACCCCAGCACGGACCCCCCTCAACCCCCAACCTCCACCCCAGCACGGACCCCCCCCAACCTCCACCCCAGCACGGAACCCCCCCAACCTCCACCCCGGCACGGACCCCCCCCAACCTCCACCCCAGCACTGACCCCCCCCAACCCCCAACCTCCACCCCGGCACGGACCCCCCCCCAACCTCCACCCCGGCACGGCACTGACCCCCCCCAACCTCCACCCCAGCACGGACCCCCCCCCCAACCTCCACCCCAGCACGGACCCCCCCCCCCAACACCCAACCTCCACCCCGGCACGGACCCCCCCCCAACCTCCACCCCGGCATGGACCCCCTCCCGGCACTCCCCCGGAGCCCAGCCTACTCTAACCCCCCCCCCCCGCTGCACACACACACACACAAGCCGAGACACACCTCTCCTCACGCAATCAGACTGCGGCCACGCCATTTCCTGCCCAGAGCCAACCCCCCAGGCCGTCACTCACCTCCACGCTGGTCGGCGTGAGCCTGGAGCACCGGGTCACGCCGATGAAAAGGAGGTTTGATTCACGTCGACGTGAACGGTCATCACGTCGTCGACGGGACTTTGGCCCATCCGGAAGGGAGAAAATCGGCTGCCTTGCGCAGACCCGTGCCATTCTCCGCGGCAGCGGCGCCATTAACGCCCCGCCGACTTTTCTCCCTTCGGAGACTTCGGCGGGGGCGGGGGCGGGATTCACGGCGGCCAACGGCCATTCTCCGACCCTCTGGGGGGTCGGAGAATGACGCCCCAGAATCGTAAATTTTCATTGCACTTTCTCTGGGCAAGTCTGCCTTCCTCAGATAAGAAGACGAAAGCTGCTGTTATGGGCCAGGTTTAGAGTACACCAAAGTATATCATGGAGTTCACCTGACCTACAACTTTTATGCAACAGAGACCTTAAGTATTTTTTAAAACAAAACAATGTTTATTCTATGAATTCATTGAACACTTTATAAACACACAGTAAACAGTTTATCAACTACCAACACTAATAATCCCCACAGATACAATACTCTATAGGTAACCCTAACTTTTCTAACCACCTCCATAAGTCAAAAGACCCTTTTTAACAAAGACAGCAGGTTTGAAATCTCTACAGAAAGCAGGTATCACTTTTAAATTATCAAGTGATCTGAACACCTTTTTACCATACAGAGAGAGAGAGAGACTCCAACATCCTTGTCGAATGAATGCAGCCTTCAACTGAAAAAGAAACTAAGACACACGGCAGCTTCCAGCTCAAAAACAAAAGTAAAAGACAGAATCACATGCCAGCTCACCCACACCAATGACATCACTGCAGCCATTTGATAAAACACACTTTTCTTAAAGGGACTCTCACAGGACACTGCACAAAGTACTCGAGTGTAGCCTCACCAATGTATAATTGCAGGAAGACCTATTTACTCTAAGATTCCAGTATCTTTGTAACAAAAGCTCCCATGTCACTTGCCTTCCTAATTAATTGGACTGAATTAATTCCTAATTAATCTTCATGTTAACTTTCTGTGGTTCATGTGCAGGGTCACCCAAATCCCTCAGAATGCAATCATATCCCAGTCTCTCACAGTTCAAAAACTGTTCCGTTCCTTTTTATTGTGAATGACTTAACTAATTAGGGGGATGAATTTGAGTTTTTAGTTGTTTTCACGTGATTGGATATGCGCAGTGCGCATATAATCCATTCCACTTTGAAAATAGGTTTAAATGAAATGAAAATGGCTTATTGTCACAAGTAGGCTTCAAATGAAGTTACTGTGAAAAGCCCCTAGTCGCCACATTCCGGCACCTGTTCGGGGAGGCCGGTACGGGAATTGAACCGTGCTGCTGGCCTGCCTTGGTCTGCTTTCAAAGCCAGTGATTTAGCCCAGTGAGCTAACCAGCCCCTAGGCTTAAAACAAAAATGCTTCTGACTCTTTCACAATGCCAACTTACGTTGACGAGGGATAATTGGGATGTTTTCCAGAAATTGGCAATAACAAGCAGAATTTTCCCCTGCCGCCAGCGGCGGGTTTCGAGGCAGGCGGGTGTGGAAAATTTGGAGAGAGGGCAAAAATCGGATTCCCGCCAGTGAGAAGTCAGTTTAGAATTTTCCTCCCACTGCTTTCAGAGTGGGTGGATGGTGGGTGGGCTTTCCTGTTGATATATAGAACATAAAACATAGAACTGTACCAGCACAGTACAGGCCCTTCATCCCACGATGTTGTGCCGGGAACATCATTTGCCAACATCGCCATGTCATGAATACTCATTGAAAATGCTCCTCATCGGAATCATGTAGCCCCATCCCAATCCAGCGCTTCATCAGTGGGAAATCAGACTGGTCTGACTCAGGTTGGGAAATGAATGGCCTGCAGCTAGCAGCCCTCACTTCTCTTGTGATTTCGCTTTGAGCGCAACATTTAAAGCTTACCGGCATTAGCCCCTCTTTGGATTCTCACCAACGCCAGTGAGACATACACTGGCGGGGGCGTAGTTTGGTCTGCTCACTGCTTTCTTCTGTTCTCCAGAAGGGTGTCTGCTCAGGGATTCAGGTGGAGTTGCATATGAGGCAGAGAGAACAGAATTGCGACTGGGAAGAGGGTGAATGTGAATGCACGCAGACTTTGGAATACGATGGGGGATTGTGCTAGTGCGGCACAGGAGGGATGGGCTGGACAGAGGTTCATGGAGGTGGGGGAGGAAAAATACTTGCACATGAGGGATGCAATAGCGCAGAAACTCTGGGGGGGGGGGGGGGGGGGTATGGGTGGTGGTGGGAAGGGAGTCTGCATTATCACCAGGAAAGAAGGAACGGAAGATCTCATTGAAAGACAGTCATAGTCCCTGGTCTGGGGCCAAGATTGAGAGATTAAAGGCAGTCCTGGGTCTTTGTGCACTTCTTAGTCTGGATGAGATATCAAAGGCAGCACTGGGCTCTTTGGACAATGCCCCAGGGTTCTGCATAGCATGCATGCAATTGTCCCACTCTAGGGAGAGGCAAGGCTGTGTGCTCAATTGAGATAAGGCACAGCTTGGTGTATAGGGCGTGGTCTTACAGTTGGTGGCCTTGGGCTTGTCTGGCTCATTACTGGTCAATAGACTGGATGGTCATAGTGAAGAAAGGCATCTGCAGCCTGTAAAGGGGGAAAATATAATGCAAAGGGGATTCAGGATTGTTGGGGGAGGCTGGAGAATATCAGGCAGGGAACTCTCCCCGGGTGGGTTCCAGAAAGATTGGAGGGACTCAAACACTGACCACGGGGTGGGGGGGGTTTGGAGCTGGTCATAAATAAATGTGCTTCACCACCACCTTGAAAACTCTAAATTGTTGAGCAATTTGATATCAAAACTGGAAACGAATCTGCAAGGGAGGGGTCTGAGTCAGTATGGGAGGAGCCCAACGCTGAACTCAGGGGCCCTTTCATAGGGCACCCTCTAACTGCTTAGAGTCACAGCTTTGAAATGGAGTCAGGGCTGAGAAAAAAACAGGATGATTTCCTTGAGAAGGTGCAATTGGAGGCATTGCATTTGGTTGCGTTTTAACGAGAAACTGAAAGAGTCATTGCCTTCACAATTGTATGTGAGAATGGAAAATGCAGATAACCAGTAAGGAAGCACAGCTGCTGCATATCTGCCAAATCATCAATGAAAGCCTCCAACGCGCTTTCTGCCGGAGGATCTAATGCCACGTGGACTGGGAGACATTCATCTCCAAGTGGTCTCCTGGTCATCATCGCAGTCAATTATTTTTGTTCATGGATTGTTCCATGGATTCGCAGGGGACCTGAGCGGCATCTCAACAGTCCTCAACACGTAACTGTATCAGGGAGGTGACAGATGCCCTCGGGAGTAAGACTCATTATTAAGTAAACTTCACATTCGATGTAGCCAACCAGGCAGCTGTCTCCGGCTTTCCTAGAATACAGAGAGCAATTGATAGCACATAGGCTTTGTGACAGTGACAGCTCCATGGCAGCAGCTGCTGATGTTCATTAACAGGAAAGGGCTTCACTCCCTGAACATTCAACTGGTGTGCAATCATCAGAAGCACATTGTGCCAGGTACCCTGGGAGTTCTCAAGTCTCATTTATCCAGAGCCACACCTAGGTGCCTCACATATTCAAAGGGCCTCAGTGATTACAGGGTTGGCTGCTTGGGGATAAGGGACACTTATGGCTCATGACACCTGTGCGTCATCCTCTGAGTCACTCGGAAGACAGATATAATGTTGTTCCTAAGGCGTCATAGCCAAGCAGACCTTTAACATCCTGACGATTCACTTCCGATGTTTGGACCGCTCAGGTGGGGTTCTGCAGCCCTCTCCACAGAGGATGTCCCACAACATTGTGGTCTATTGCGCTCTTCACCAAGGCACTTCAAAGGATGGATCCCTGACCAGAAAGAGACATGGAAGAAGATGAGAGCTCCTCGGATGTTGAAAAACAGGAAGGGCAGGAACCTGAACTCTATAGAATTAAAGATAGAATTTACAGTGCAGAAGGAGGTCATTCGGCCCATCGAGTCTACACCGGCCCTTGGAAAGAGCGGCCTACCCAAGCCCACACCTCCACCATATCCCCGCAACCCAGCAACCCCATCCAACCTTTTGGACACTCAGGGCAATTTAGCATGGCCAATCCACCTAACCTGCACATCTTTGGACTGTGGGAGGAAACCGGAGCACCCGGAGGAAACCCACACAGACATGAGAAGAACGTGCAGACTCCGCACAGACAGTGACCCAAGCTGGGAATCGAACCTGGGACTGTGAAGCAACTGTGCTAACCACTGTGCTACCGTGCCGCCCACTCTGATGAGAATCTGCTTCCATGTGAGGGTGCCATTGAAGAAGCACAATGTGAAAGACGTGCCTGTGCCTCACTGATAGCAACATGATTCAAGAGGTGCAAGGTACATGCAATGGGACACAGCCACATTCCTTCTGTCCCTTAGTGCCAGTGCATTGAAAGGCCTTTACTTTTTTTTATTAAATATTTTATTGAAAATTTTTGGTCAACCAACACAGTACATTGTGCATCCTTTACACAATATTATAACAACACAAATAACAATGACCTATTTTATAAACAAAAAATGAATAAATAATAAATAACAAAAATGAAAACTAGCCCTAATTGGCAACTGCCTTGTCACAAGTAACACTCTCCAAAAATATAATTTAACAGTCCAATATATAATTATCTGTAGCAACGACCTATACATACTATACAGTATATATTAACAACCCTGAGAGTCCTTCTGGTTCCTCCTCCCCCTCCCCCCCCGATCCTGGGCTGCTGCTGCTGCCTTCTTTTTCCCATTCTGATTAGTAAGTTTGCAGACGACACAAAGGTTGGTGGAATTGCGGATAGCGATGAGGACTGTCTAAGGATACAGCAGGATTTAGATTGTCTGGAGACTTGGGCGGAGATATGGCAGATGGAGTTTAACCTGGACAAATGTGAGGTAATGCATTTTGGAAGGGCTAATGCAGGTAGGGAATATACAGTGAATGGTAGAACCCTCAAGAGTATTGAAAGTCAAAGAGATCTAGGAGTACAGGTCCACAGATCACTGAAAGGGGCTACACAGGTGGAGAAGGTAGTCAAGAAGGCATACGGCATGCTTGCCTTCATTGGCCGGGGCATTGAGTATAAGAATTGGCAAGTCATGTTGCAGCTGTATAGAACCTTAGTTAGGCCACACTTGGAGTATAGTGTTCAATTCTGGTCGCCACACTACCAGAAGGATGTGGAGGCTTTAGAGAGGGTGCAGAAGAGATTTACCAGAATGTTGCCTGGTATGGAGGGCATAAGCTATGAGGAGCGATTGAATAAACTCGGTTTGTTCTCACTGGAACGAAGGAGGTTGAGGGGCGACCTGATAGAGGTATACAAAATTATGAGGGGCATAGACAGAGTGGATAGTCAGAGGCTTTTCCCCAGGGTAGAGGGGTCAATTACTAGGGGGCATAGGTTTAAGGTGAGAGGGGCAAAGTTTAGAGTAGATGTACGAGGCAAGTTTTTTACGCAGAGGGTAGTGGGTGCCTGGAACTCACTACCGGAGGAGGTAGTGGAGGCAGGGACGATAGGGACATTTAAGGGGCATCTTGACAAATATATGAATAGGATGGGAATAGAAGGATACGGACCCAGGAAGTGTAGAAGATTGTAGTTTAGTCGGGCAGTATGGTCGGCACGGGCTTGGAGGGCCGAAGGGCCTGTTCCTGTGCTGTACATTTCTTTGTTCTTTGTTCTTTGTATTCCGTCTATCTTTCTGCGAGGTATTCGACGAACGGTTGCCACCGCCTGGTGAACCCTTGAGCCGACCCCCTTAGGACGAACTTAATCCGCTCTAGCTTTATAAACCCCGCCATGTCATTTATCCAGGTCTCCACCCCCGGGGGCTTGGCTTCTTTCCACATTAGCAATATCCTGCGCCGGGCTACTAGGGACGCAAAGGCCAAAACATCGGCCTCTCTCGCCTCCTGCACTCCCGGCTCTTGTGCAACCCCAAATATAGCCAACCCCCAGCTTGGTTCAACCCGGACTCCTACTACTTTTGAAAGCACCTTTGTCACCCCCATCCAAAACCCCTGTAGTGCCGGGCATGACCAAAACATATGGGTATGATTCGCTGGGCTTCTCGAGCACCTTGCACACCTATCCTCCACCCCAAAAAATTTACTGAGCCGTGCTCCAGTCATATGTGCCCTGTGTAATACCTTAAACTGAATCAGGCTTAGCCTGGCACACGAGGACGACGAGTTTACCCTGCTTAGGGCATCTGCCCACAGCCCCTCCTCGATCTCCTCCCCCAGCTCTTCTTCCCATTTCCCTTTTAGTTCATCTACCATAGTCTCCCCTTCGTCCCTCATTTCCCTATATATATCTGACACCTCACCATCCCCCACCCATGTCTTTGAGATCACTCTGTCCTGCACCTCTTGTGTCGGGAGCTGCGGGAATTCCCTCACCTGTTGCCTCGCAAAAGCCCTCAGTTGCATATACCTGAATGCATTCCCTTGGGGCAACCCATATTTCTCGGTCAGCGCTCCCAGACTCGCGAACTTCCCATCCACAAACAGATCTTTCAGTTGCGTTATTCCTGCTCTTTGCCACATTCCATATCCCCCATCCATTCCCCCCGGGGCAAACCTATGGTTGTTTCTTATCGGGGACCCCCCCAAGGCTCCAGTCTTTCCCCTATGCCGTCTCCACTGTCCCCAAATCTTCAGTGTAGCCACCACCACCGGGTTTGTGGTGTAGTTCCTCGGTGAGAACGGCAATGGGGCTGTCACCATAGCCTGTAGGCTAGTCCCCCTACAGGACGCCCTCTCTAATCTCTTCCACGCCGCTCCCTCCTCCTCTCCCATCCACTTACTCACCATTGAAATATTAGCGGCCCAATAATACTCACTTAGGCTCGGTAGTGCCAGCCCCCCCCTATCCCTGCTACGCTGTAAGAATCCCTTCCTCACTCTCGGGGTCTTCCCGGCCCACACAAAACCCATGATGCTCTTTTCAATCCTTTTTAAAAAAGCCTTTGTGATCACCACCGGGAGGCACTGAAACACAAAGAGGAATCTCGGGAGGACCACCATCTTAACCGCCTGCACCCTCCCTGCCATTGACAGGGATACCATATCCCATCTCTTGAAATCCTCCTCCATCTGTTCCACCAACCGCGTTAAATTTAACCTATGCAATGTGCCCCAATTCTTAGCTATCTGGATCCCCAGGTAACGAAAGTCCCTTGTTACCTTCCTCAGCGGTAGGTCCTCTATTTCTCTACTCTGCTCCCCTGGATGCACCACAAGCAACTCACTTTTCCCCATGTTCAATTTATACCCTGAAAAATCCCCAAACTCCCCAAGTATCCGCATTATTTCTGGCATCCCCTCCGCCGGGTCCGCCACGTATAGTAGCAAATCGTCCGCATACAAAGATACCCGGTGCTCTTCTCCTCCCCTAAGTACTCCCCTCCACTTCTTGGAACCCCTCAACGCTATCGCCAGGGGCTCAATCGCCAGTGCAAACAATAATGGGGACAGAGGGCATCCCTGCCTTGTCCCTCTATGGAGCCGAAAATATGCAGATCCCCGTCCATTCGTGACCACGCTCGCCACTGGGGCCCTATACAACAGCTGCACCCATCTAACATACCCCTCTCCAAAACCAAATCTCCTCAACACCTCCCACAAGTAATCCCACTCCACTCTATCAAATGCTTTCTTGGCATCCATCGCCACTACTATCTCCGTTTCTCCCTCTGGTGGGGCCATCATCATTACCCCTAACAACCTCCGTATATTCGTGTTCAGCTGTCTCCCCTTCACAAACCCAGTTTGGTCCTCGTGGACCACCCCCGGGACACATTCCTCTATTCTCATTGCCATTACCTTGGCCAGGACCTTGGCATCTACATTTAGGAGGGAAATAGGTCTATAGGACCCGCATTGTAGCGGGTCCTTTTCCTTCTTTAAGAGAAGCGATATCGTTGCTTCAGACATAGTCGGGGGCAGTTGTCCCCTTTCCTTTGCCTCATTAAAGGTCCTCGTCAGTACCGGGGCGAGCAAGTCCACATATTTTCTATAGAATTCGACTGGGAATCCATCCGGTCCCGGGGCCTTTCCCGCCTGCATGCTCCTAATTCCTTTCACCACTTCTTCTACCTCGATCTGTGCTCCCAGTCCCACCCTTTCCTGCTCTTACATCTTGGGAAATTCCAGCCGATCCAAGAAGCCCATCATTCTCTCCCTCCCATCCGGGGGTTGAGCTTCATATAATTTTTTATAAAATGTCTTGAACACTCCATTCACTCTCTCCGCTCCCCGCTCCATCTCTCCTTCCTCATCCCTCACTCCCCCTATTTCCCTCGCTGCTCCCCTTTTCCTCAATTGGTGTGCCAGCAACCTGCTCGCCTTCTCCCCATATTCGTACTGTACACCCTGTGCCTTCCTCCATTGTGCCTCTGCAGTGCCTGTAGTCAGCAAGTCAAATTCTACATGTAGCCTTTGCCTTTCCCTGTACAGTCCCTCCTCCGGTGCTTCCGCATATTGTCTGTCCACCCTCAAAAGTTCTTGCAGCAACCGCTCCCGTTCCTTACTCTCCTGCTTCCCTTTATGTGCCCTTATTGATATCAGCTCCCCTCTAACCACCGCCTTCAACGCCTCCCAGACCACTCCCACCTGGACCTCCCCATTATCATTGAGTTCCAAGTACTTTTCAATGCACCCCCTCACCCTTAGACACACACCCTCATCTGCCATTAGTCCCATGTCCATTCTCCAGGGTGGGCGCCCTCCTGTTTCCTCCCCTATCTCCAAGTCCACCCAGTGTGGAGCGTGATCCGAAATGGCTATAGCCGTATACTCCGTTCCCCTCACCTTCGGGATCAATGCCCTACCCAGCACAAAAAAGTCTATTCGCGGGTAGACTTTATGGACATAGGAGAAAAACGAGAACTCCTTACTCCTAGGTCTGCTAAATCTCCACGGGTCTACACCTCCCATCTGCTCCATAAAATCTTTAAGCACCTTGGCTGCTGCCGGCCTCCTTCCAGTCCTGGACTTCGACCTATCCAGCCCTGGTTCCAACACCGTATTAAAATCTCCCCCCATTAACAGCTTTCCCATCTCTAGGTCCGGAATGCGTCCTAGCATCCGCCTCATAAAATTGGCATCATCCCAGTTCGGGGCATATACGTTTACCAAAACCACCGTCTCCCCCTGTAGTTTGCCACTCACCATCACGTATCTGCCCCCGTTATCCGCCACTATAGTCTTTGCCTCGAACATTACCCGCTTCCCCACTAATATAGCCACCCCCCTGTTTTTCGCATCTAGCCCCGAATGGAACACCTGCCCCACCCATCCTTTGCGTAGCCTAACCTGGTCTATCAGTTTCAGGTGCGTTTCCTGTAACATAACCACATCTGCCTTAAGTTTCTTAAGGTGTGCGAGTACCCGTGCCCTCTTTATCGGCCCGTTCAGCCCTCTCACGTTCCACGTGATCAGCCGAGTTGGGGGGCTTCCTACCCGCCCCCCTTGTCGATTAGCCATCACCTTTTTCCAGCTCCTCGCCCAGTTCCCACGCAGCTGTATTTCCCCCAGGCGGTGCCCCCCCGCCCATCCTCTCCCATACCAGCTCCCCCCTCTCCCCAGCAGCAGCAACCCAGTAATTCCCCCCTCCCACCCCCCCCGCTAGATCCCCCGCTAGCGTAATTACTCCCCCCATGTTGCTCCCAGAAGTCAGCAAACTCTGGCTGACCTCGGCTTCCCCCCGTGACCTCGGCTCGCACCGTGCGACGCCCCCTCCTTCCTGCTTCTCTATTCCCGCCATGATTATCATAGCGCGGGAACCAAGCCCGCGCTTCTCCCTTGGCCCCGCCCCCAATGGCCAACGCCCCATCTCCTCCACCTCCCCTCCTCCCCCCATCACCACCTGTGGGAGAGAGAAAAGTTACCACATCGCAGGATTAGTACATAAAACCCCTCTTTGCCCCCCACATTCGCCCCACCACTTTGTTCGAGCGTTCTTTTTAATAATCCACTCATTCCAGTTTTTCTTCCACAATAAAAGTCCACACTTCATCCGCCGTCTCAAAGTAGTGGTGCCTCCCTCGATATGTGACCCACAGTCTTGCCGGTTGCAGCATTCCAAATTTTATCTTCTTTTTATGAAGCACCGCCTTGGCCCGATTAAAGCTCGCCCTCCTTCTCGCCACCTCCGCACTCCAGTCTTGATAAACGCGGATCACCG
This sequence comes from Scyliorhinus torazame, assembly GCF_047496885.1. Lineage (NCBI taxonomy): Eukaryota > Metazoa > Chordata > Chondrichthyes > Carcharhiniformes > Scyliorhinidae > Scyliorhinus > Scyliorhinus torazame. The sequence continues at coordinate 172,444,250 of NC_092722.1, read as the reverse complement.
CGTTCTCCCATTTACTGCTCCGAGTTTTCTTCGCCCATCTAAGGACCATTTCTCTATCCTTAAAACGGAGGAATCTCACCACTATGGCTCTGGGAATTTCTCCTGCTCTCGGTCCTCGCGCCATCACTCGGTATGCTCCCTCCACCTCCAACGGACCCGCCGGGGCCTCCGCTCCCATTAACGAGTGCAGCATCGTGCTCACATATGCCCCGACGTCCGCTCCCTCCACACCTTCAGGAAGACCAAGAATCCTCAGGTTGTTCCTCCTTGCGTTGTTTTCCAGTGCCTCCAACCTTTCCACACATCGTTTCTGATGTGCCTCCTGCGTCTCCGTCTTCACCACCAGGCCCTGTATATCGTCCTCATTCTCGGCTGCCTTTGCCTTCACGACCCGAAGCTCCCGCTCCTGGGTCTTTTGTTCCTCCTTTAGCCCTTCGATCGCCTGTAGTATCGGGGCCAACAGCTCTTTCTTCATTTCCTTTTTTATCTCTTCCACACAGCATTTCAAGAACTCTTGTTGTTCAGGGCCCCATGTTAAACTGCCACCTTCCGACGCCATCTTGGTTTTTGCTTGCCTTCCTTGCCGCTGTTCTAAAGGATCCACTGCAATCTGGCCACTCTCTCCTCCTTTTTCCATCCGTATCCAGGGGGGATTCCCTTCTGGTTTACCGCACAGTGTTTTTAGCCGTTAAAATTGCCGTTGGGGCTCCTATCAAGAGCCCAAAAGTCCGTTTCACAGGGAGCTGTCGAAACGTGCGACTCAGCTGGTCATCGCCGCACCCGGAAGTTCTGAAAGGCCTTTACAACCAGTAACATTGAGAGCTAGTTCTGCATTCAGACATGCACCGTCAATCCTCATGATTCGCTGGGCCCTAATCTTTGGAAAAGTCAATGATGAATCCGGTATCCGTGCACTCTGGGAAGTGAAGGTCTCCACAACAGCACAAACACGGCATCAAAGGACTTGGTGCAACTGTTGCCACCTTAATGAAAAATGTTTTGCGGACATCGAGGTACGCACACGGTTGGAAACACAATCATGGCTGTAGGTCTTGTGTTTACCAGTGAAGGCAGTCTTCTCATTTGGAGAGACAATTACAACCACCTCTCCAAGATTAGCGAGGATGCCTAACTCTAGTTGTCTTGTAAGGTGTATGCTTCCTGATGCATTTTGCATACATTTGCAGTAAAGAGTTTGACTTATCTCCCTGACATAACACAAGGGTAGAGTAACTGTCATGTGTTAGCTACACCTCACAGAATGTGAGGCTTATAAAGGGAAGTGATCATGGATTGGGAGCATGGCTCATCCTCATAATAAAGCACGGCGTTTTCAAATGAACAGCAAATGTATTTAAAAAGGTACATGTTACCAACAGTGATGGAACACAAGTGACCCTGAAATGATTTGAAAGCCTTTTAATTTTTCTAACCCTACCGTTCCATCTAGGTGACATCTGCAGCAGAGGTGGAGACAGCCTGTTGACTTTATGCCTTGTTGTCTTTGATGAATCCACCAGAGGGCCGAGTGCTGAGGGACCCAGTCTTCTTTGGGTGTCCTGCTGTGAGGCAGGTGAATGCTCCTCAGCCTGTACAGGTGTAGGTGAATGGCGTAAAAACAGAGGATATTGGGTAAGCCTGGCCACTCTCAGAGTCACCTGGGTGGATGATGCCGGGATCTCCAGATGCTGGTCATGTAGGCCAATTCTTATCTCCCTGAGGAGAAGGGGCACTTTGAGGAAGGTCAAGGTGCCCCCTCCCCACCCCTTACCTAGCCACTTTAACATCACCAGCATCTCATCACTCATGCTGCACAAACTCCATCCTCAGCCCTTTCTGGGGAGGGATCAGCACACACAGTCAGCATGTATACTTCCCAACCTCTCTTCCATCTCTTCTCATCACAATCCATCCATTTGTCTTCATCCAGGCCAAGATTGCCGACAACAAGAGGGAGAGATCCCAGACTGGAAGAGGGCTGGACAATATAGACTGTAGCCATCTGGGATGGCCACGTCCCAATTACAAAATGGACACTTGCAAAGAATGCAGGGAGAATTGGACAATCCTAAGAAACAAGCAGGTGCAAGCTCTGTCTGTTGATTAGAACCTTAAACTCTCAGACAGGACAGAAACTACCAAACAATCTACATACTAATGAGCCATCTCCGGGGACAAAGGGGAAACATTTAGATACACAATGTTAGGACAGACTCCCCGGCGCCAGAAGAAGCTAAGACAAAGCAGATCGACAGTCACCAGGACACACCCAGCAATCAGGGAACCACCCCTCTATTGGAGGAAAATCGATACAGATGATTGGGAAAGACCCAATTAGTTGAGGCCAAGTTCAAGGCCCACCCAAAAGCGCGCAAAGCCCTTTTCCGTATAAAAGGTATCCCCCAAGGGAGAAACGCCCTCCTTTGGCTTTGGCTCTCACCGAAGAGAGAGACCTGCCTAGCAGCTGCATCAGACCAAGTAAGTCCCAAGTCAACGCACACTATGAGATAGACGCTCCTAGTTGCTACCCTGTAAACAGCTCAATGCAGCAGCCTCAGAACCGAGCAACGGCCATTGTTCCTCTGACTGAGTGGGCGCCCGAAGCTAAGTATAGGCTTTAGTAATAGTGGTAGTTTAGTTTGTAGAGTTTATGTATGAGTAGATTTGACTGTGTGTAAATAAATGAGCATTGCTTTTGAACTTACTAACTGGTGTATCGAGTCATTGATCAGTATTCGGTTCTGAACCTTGTGGCGGTGTCGAAAGATACCTGGCGACTCTTGAGCAAACGTAATTAAACAGAGCCAAATTAAGAGCCAACCAAAAGTTAGCAACAAGACCAATGTCTATAGAGATGGAATGCAGGTCCGAGTGCAAATCTGGCAGGATCGGCTGGACCAGCTCTCCACAAGATAGTTGCCGTGGAGATGCTCGCATGTCAGAGCCATGACATCAGAGAGAATATGGACAGAATCCTCCATCCTTCGCTCTAGTCTGTTAACTGCCTGATCTTCCGCTGCTCCAGGATATGTGACAGGGCCATTTCCAGAAGCTCATCAGCAGACTCAGCGAGTGCCTGGTCGCCAGCAGTCCTCCGGGTTCCAGGCACCTGGGCTGACATTTGCTCCGCATGTTGCAGAGACATGTCCATGAGGTGTTTCCCAAAATGTACCCCGAGCCTATGCTATGACTACAGCCCACTGGGGTGGGGGGGGGGGGGGGGGGGGGGGGTCCCTGAACTGGTGGAGAATGCAGGTATTGCAGTGACAGGTCTTCTAATGGCTGCTCAGCCTCCTCGAGGCCTGGGCTGGGGCTTATGTTTGTTTCTGGAGGTCTGTTTGGACCTGTTGGTGCCTGCGAGAAAGAGCTTTTTGAATTAGTTGATGAACAGACTGAATATAAGATTGCAAGTCGCTCAGTGTCAGGATGTGATAAACTCATGGAAGGCTTATCCATACTGGCTTGCTGGGAGCGGCCGGACTTGTGTGTGCTGAGCCCTCCCCAGAAAGGACTGAGGATGGAGTTTGTGCGGCATGAGTGATGAGATCCTGGTGATGTTAAAGTGCCCGTCAGAAAATAACTGCTGATGTGACCCCTCTTAATATTGTGTGAGATTCGTGAGCAATGTAGCCCTTTGAATCCATGATGCCATTATGAGAGTGTGAGATTGGAGTGAGGAGAAGATTGACTTACCCTGGAGGAGCAGATGAGAGCATTCATCCTCTTCCTGTATTGTGTGGAATTGCTCGGGCAGGTTCCCGATGAGCTGTCCTCCTTTGCAACCTTGGCTCCCAGACTGGCAAGGTGAGGTTGGTGGGATTCCTGGAACTATTCCTGTGGTTGAGGACTTACAGGTGTTGGCGGGCACCATTGATGGGTGCCTCAAGGGGGTCATTACTGAACCTTGGGCAGCTTTCTTCTTGGATGCAGCCATCTGGAGATGTGTCTTTCACAAAGCTGGCCTGCAGAGAGGGAATTTATGCTTGGGTGGTAAATAAATGTGGGGCCCTGATCATAGACCCCATTAAGTTGTGGCAGGGCAGATGAATCTGTTCCTGACTCACCATGTGGACTCGCCATAATTAATTAGCTGCCAAGCGGGAAACCAGCTGTGATTTCCCACCACTCCGCCCAGTGAGAAATGCGCCAGGAACCCGCCCGCCACAGCACATGGTTTGAAAAATTGAGAACTTTGCCCGCTAAGGGAGCTCATTCCAGTTTGATAGCTTTGAAGACATTCGTTGATTTCTAAAGAGTGTACTAAATACTTTATGAAACTAACAGGCGATGCAACATCTATTGATTTTTGGACTAATTCAACCTTCTTTAATAATGTCTTAATTATTCATTTGCGACTTTATTATTTATTGCTTATATTTATCTTTATAATTAAATCAATGTGGGGTAGTTGTGTAAGTAGAAAAGTTTGTTATTTCACATGAAGCTATGAGATCTTTTTCATTTTAACAGGCATGCCCAAATGATTTCAAGTATTAAGTTGTTTAAATGTTATTACAAAGGCGTGCATATTATTTTCCCTTGCCTGCTATTTGGAGGAGATATTAATTTAAAATTAATGTTTCCACCTCCATCACAATGATTGGTAAACTAATTTCATGTGATGCATTAGCTTTCATGTCACAACATTTGAAGAACCTATTTTCAAAGTATAGTGATTGCTTTTGCTTTCTCCTGTACAAAGGTTACACTCAATGAAAAGGTGGATTTGACTCTGATGATTCGATGATGGCAGCCTGGTGCCTTGTGCTTTTTAAAGTGTTGGCCCTGATCTTAAAGCCAGCCCACATTTAAGGGAAGAGAATCTCTTTTTAAATGACCTTAAGTTTTGTATGAATTTTAATTACCAGGCAGCATGGGTCCATACCATCAAATGGTCAGTCAGGCAGGCTGTAATTATCGAAAGGAAATTAAAATGCCAGCTAGGTGGCATATTTCAAGAGAACCTTGGAATGAACTTTGCTGGATGTCTAACCAACTTTATACTTGCGACAGAATACCCAACATAAATGGCAGAATGTTCCTTCACATCTTTCATTTTGATGTGTTCATTAGGAAATGACCATTTGGAGTTTTAATAAGGCTTCACATTCAGACAGTGATTGTCTTGAACATTAACTGGGTGTTGCTTGGCCTGTGGTCATTGGGGTCCTCTGGCAGAGAAATTAGCCAGGCTGTTGTGCACACATGTATCAGGAGAGTGACTGCTGCTCTATTTGCATCTTCATAACTTCTCCCATGCAAAGGGTGCACCATGTGGGCTGGGCATTCCGGTGTCCTCAACTTCAAAGAGTAGTCATGGAAGCACCGAAACCCTTCGTTAAACCCAGGACTTCAATGAAGGGATAGGATTTTCCACTGAAACAGTGGTCAGCACAGGCCCTATTGTTCACAATGCTGGCTGTTAGCCAGGAAGCCATCCATTGTTCAAACCTTTTTTGAGGCAAATGAAGAGGCTGGTTTAGCACAGGGCTAAATCGCTGGCTTTGAAAGCAGACAAGGCAGGCCAGCGGTTCAATTCCCCCACCAGCCTCCCCGAACAGGCACCGGAATGTGGCGACTAGGGGCTTTTCACAGTAACTTCATTTGAAGCCTACTTGTGACAATAAGCGATTTTCATTTCACTTCATTTCAAGAGCTGGCGACTCTCGGGAGATCGGCAGCCCTTCCACTCTGAGAAAGCCCTTAGCAACAAAGGAAAGCCTCAGCTTGAAATCATACAATTTAAAGAATCCCTACAGTGCAGAAAGAGGTCATTCAGCCCATCGGGTCTGCGCCCACCATTGGAAAGAGCAACCTACCTTGACCCAAACCCCCACCCTATCCCCATAACCCAGTAACCACACCTAACCCTTTGGGCACTAAGGGACAATTTAGCATGGCCAATCCACCTAACCCGTACATCTTTGGACTGAGGGAGGAAACCGGAGCACCCGGAGGAAACCCATGTAGACACGGGACACTATGCAGACTCCACACAGACAGCCTCCCGAGGCTGGAACTTAGCGCTGCGTTAACCACTGTGCCACCGTGCTGCCCAAAAATCCTCAACAGCAGTTTGCTGATCCTTGGCAATCATCTTCATTATCAAGGGAATGTACCTGACAGCTTAGCTACAGTGAAATAAGGCAATAGATGTGAACAATACCTGAAATAGTACCTCCAAGTGGAGGTTGGAATTTCCGACTGGGGTTTGTGACTGATGGACTTCACAAGAAATGAAGGTATAGTTGGATTGGATTGGATTGGATTGGTTTATTGTCACGTGTACCGAGGTACAGTGAAAAGTTTTTTTCTGAGTGCAGCTCAACAGATCATTAAGTAAATGAAAATAAAATTAAATTAAAAGAAAATACATAATAGGGCAACACAAGGTACACAATGTAACTAGATAAACACTGGCATTGGGTGAAGCATACAGGGGTGTAGTGTTAATCAGGTCAGTCCATAGGAGGGTCATTTAGGAGTCTTGTAACAGTGGGGAAGAAGCTGTTTTTGAGTCTGTTTGTGCGTGTTCTCAGACTTTTGTATCTCCTGCCCGATGGAAGAAGTAGGAAGAGTGAGTAAGCCAGTTGGGAGGGGCCTTTGATTATGCTGCCCGCTTTCCCCAGGCAGTGGGAGGTGTAGATGGAGTCAATCAATGGATGGGACGCAGGTTTGTGTGATGGACTGGGCTGTGTTGACAACTCTTTGAAGTTTCTTGCGGTCTCGAGTCGAGCAGTTGCCATACCAGGCTGCAATGCAGCCAGATCGGATGCTTTCTATGGTGCATCCGTAAAAGTTGGTAAGAGTTAATGTGGATATTCCGAATTTTCTTAGTTTCCTGAGGAAGTATAGGAGCTGTTGTGCTACCTTGGTGGTAGCGTCGACGTGGGTGGACCAGGACAAATATTTGGTGATGTGTACCCCTATTTGAAGCTGCTAACCATCTCCACCTCGGCACTGTTGATGCTGACAGGGGTGTGTGTACAGTACTTTGCTTCCTGAAGTCAATGACCAGCTCTTTAGTTGTACCTCTTCTTGGAATCAGGTATCAGGTAACTGCATTGATTTGGTCACTGACTTTTTTCAATGACTTAATGGGGCGGTTTGTAACTTCCAATAAACGCACCCTTTTTTGGGACATGTTCTGCACAATATATTGGTCCGAGTCAAAATGCTCCCTCCATGTCCTCAACGTGAGCATTTTGGCATGTTTCCTGACTCACAACCATTTCCCCCTTTTAGGGCAGGCTCTTCGTCCTCCTACACTTGTGCCTTTACAGGATTTTGCTTTCCCTATTTCCCAAATGCGCAGCAGGTTTTCTGGGGTCTGTGGGCTTGAGGGTTGGCCCAACCTGGTGACCCTGGGTGAGAAATAAGCCAGCATTTTGCCAGGATCACAGAACTGATGGTCTGTTTCTTTCTTCCCAGTTGCAATGGCACAACTTAGCGAGTTCATATCAAAAGCGAGAGAGTGTAATGTGTTTCAGGTAGAGGGGTAAAATGTTCAGATTTGGATCAGCTGCCCGTTATACAGCGTCTGGTATTCAGCTGCATGGCAGTCAATGGCATGAAATATGAAGCGCTGTGCAGAACATGAGGCTGATCTAATACGACCCATTTCATAACCACTGCTTGAGAAGATTTTTAAAAATCCTTCATTGGATGTGAACTCTGCTGGCTGCATCATCATGTATTGCATATCTCTAATTGCTTTTGAAAAATTGGTGGTGTGCCACATTCTTAAATTGCTGGTGTCTGTGTGGTGTAGGTACACCCGCAGTGCTGTTAGGAAAGGTGTTCCAGGATTTTGATCCAGTGACAATGAAGGAATGGTGATAGAGTGCCATTGGCGGGGTGAGTGAATGTTTATGGAAGGGGTGCCAACCAAGCGGGGGCAGCTTTTTTCTGGATGGTGTCGAGCTTCTTGAATGTTGTTGGATCTGCACTCATCCAGACAAGTGGCCCTGGCGGAATCCAAGCTGAGCGCCAGTGAGCAGGTTATTGTTGAGGAAATGGCGCTTGATTGTACTGCCGATGACCCTTTCCGTCACTTTACTGATGATTGAGATTAGGCTGATGGGGATGTAATTGGTTGGGTTCGAATTGTCCTGCTTTTTGTGGACAGGATATACCTGAGCAGTTTTCCACATTGCCGAGAACATGCTAGTGTTGCAGCTTACAGGAACAGCTTGGCTAGGGCGCAGCACGTTCTGGAGCACAAATCTTAATACTATTTCCGGAATTTTGCCAGTGGCCATAGCCTTTGCAGTATTCACTGACTTCAGCCGTTCCTTGATATCTCTTGACGTGAACTGTATTGTCTGAAGACTGGTATCTCTGATGCTGGGAACCTCCGGAGGAGGTCAAGATGGATCATCCACTTGACACCTCTGATTGAAGATTGCAAATGCTTCAGTCTTGTCTTTTTCATTGATGTGCTGGGCTCCCCAACCTTTGAGGATGGGGATATTTGTGGAGCCTCCTTCCCCAGTTAGTTGTCAAATTGTCCATCACTATTCACGACTGGATGTGGCAAACCAAGGTTGATCCCCTGGTTTGGTGGTAATAGTAGAGTGGGGGATATGCTGGGCCATGTGTTACAGTTTGTGGCTAAGGGTAATTCTGCTGTTACAAATGAATCACAGCGCCACATGGATGCCCAGTATTGAGTTTCTAGATCTGCTCTAAACCTATCCCATTTAGCAGGTAGTGCCACACAACATGATGGGGCTATCCTCAATGTGAAGGTGTTACTTTCTCTCCACAAGGACTGTGTGGTGATCACTCCTACTGATACTGTCATGGACAGTTAGATTGGCGAGGATGAAGTCAAGTAGGTTTTTGCCTCTTGGTTCCTTCACCATGTGCTGCAGACTCGTTCTAACATCTATGTCCTTTAGGACTTGGCCAGCTGGTCCAGTAGTGGTGCAGCGACCAAGCCACTCTTGGTGATGGACATTGAAGTCCACCACTCAGAGTACATTCTGTGCCCCTGCCAGGCTCAGTGCTTCCTCGAAATGGTCTTCAACATGGAGGAGATCTGATTTCACCAGCTGAGGGGACCAGTAGGCGGTAACTAGCAGGAGGTGTCATTGTCCATGTTTAACCTGATGCCATGAGACGTTATGGGGTCCAAATTCAATGTTGAGGACTCCCAGGATTCCTGATTGCATACCACTGTGCCACAACCACCCCTAGTGGAATGGTATGGTGGTGTCAAGGGCATTATCTGTAAGGTATGATTTCTTGAGTATGATATGACAGACTGTTGCTTGACTAATCTGTGAGACACTTTTGACACAAGGCCTCTAATGTTACTAAGGAAGGCTTTGCAGGTCCAACAGGGCTGTTGTCATTTCCGATGGCTAGGTTGAAACTGGGTGGTCCATCTAGTTTAATTCCTTTTCAGCTTTGTAGCAGATTGATACAACTGAGTAGTTTGCTAGTCAATTTCACAAGGCATTTAACCACATTGCTATGGGTCTGGACTCACGTGTAGGCCAGACCAGGCGGGGATGGCAGATTTACTTCCTTCAAGGGTATTAGTGAATCAGATGGATTTTTACGACAATCAATGGTAGTTTTATGGTCACAACCACTGTGACTAGCTCTTTAATTCAAGATTTAATAATTAAATTTATACTCCATTGGCTGCTGCGGTGGGATTTGAACCCATGACACAGAGCATTAGCCTGAGCCTTTGGCTCTAGACCAGCAATCCAATTCTTCAGCTGGAGATTGGAACCCCTGAAAAAAACTTTTGAGGTTTAATTTAACAATGTTTTCAGCCATTCCTCCCCTGGCTGATTTGGAAATCCTCGCCCACTGGTCAACTAACTTATTAGGTCTGATCTCATCACTAAATGATGTTCCAGAAAAACATTTCAGTCCTCATCTTGTTCGTTTTGTTTATACTGAAATACTTAAAATGCTGCAATGTCCCTATCATACACATTTGCAAATTTACGTTTGTCATTCCTTTGTTATTCAGTCACAGGATTCACAGGGTGGCACAGTGCTTAGCTTATTGGGTTTTTACACCAGTCCAGTAATTATATAGTCACTTTTCATTTTGGGTTTCATTTAATTTACAAGCTTTTCATTTCAGATTTATGTAAAATTGTTTGTATTTAAATATCCCAGCTCCGGTGGTAGGATTTGAACTTATGTTGTTTGATTACTAACCTAGTAACATGGCCACTAAGCCATTTTGTGGGACGTCTACTGCACAAGAATCCAAATCCAGTTGAAAAACAGGGAAGCTTTGGAGACAAGGGCTAGAGAACGATCGAGGTGCAATGACGAGATAGAAATAAAAATACATCCAGGGACAGAGTGAGTGAGGTAGTACAGGGAATACATATAGGGAACAAAGAGAAGCTAAAAGACACCAAGGTCCATGTGACAAGAAGGAAAATTCCAACTGAGCTATAAAAATAATTTCAGTACAGTCAATCCGTCAATAGGAAGAATGGGACAATAACATGGCAATGCAATTATTAAAAGAGGGGATGCAAAAAATAAAGAGACATAGGGAAAAAATATGACAAAGGAGTGAGTGTGAGGCCTGTGCAAAGTTAATAACTTTGATCCCTGTCCTGAAAATAATGATATATGGGCAACCAAGATGGCGGTTAGTGTCACAGTTCAATAATGTCCCTTTTTCAACACATTGTTTCAGATGAAAATCTGAATGTGCTCAAATAAAGATGGTGTAGGCTAGAATTCACAGTGTGTCCTGGCCTGATCAAATAAATCAATGCATGATGCATCTAAAATAGAGATGTGGAATGGATAAATATTCATGGCATTTGCTTGATTACTTTGGTAATCAGAAGATATTCATATTGAATACGGCCTAGGGGAGGAGCAGGTTTGATGTGCCAACTCACCACTGCTATGCTTTCTTTTGCTTTTACGAGCCACTAAGATCTCAAAGCCGAGAAATGGTTGTCAGAAAATATGTGATTTTATAAACTCATTCCATTATTCAACAATGTGTCTTGGTTTCCCAGATTGCACGTCCTGCTGAGTAATTACATGTGACTTGCCTATGATTCCAATTTCTGATCACTCCTTGTTTTGTTTATTATTATAAAAATCACCTCATAATAAACTCAGGATGAAGAGCATCAAAATCGAGGCTAATCCTGTCTGAAACTTCAGCGGGGGTCATTGGGGTAGTGATCAAGAGGCGCACATTCTGCCTGATTTTGTTTTCTCTTTCTAGCCTTGAGGCACTGAGGTCAACTGAGATCAAAATATGAACAGCGTTTGTCTATGTGGCGTATGTTTCATATACCAACTGACCTGTTGTACTTGAACAACATCATCAAATATTGCACATAAAGTGCCCATTGCAAATAAGTGAAATGTATTCGATTTTACTAGAATATTCAGACTCCTAATAGCAGAGTGACATTGAACTAATTAAAGCTCGATTGCCGGACAATAGATAACAGCTACTTTTTGTTTTGAGTTCCTTGGCGAATATATTTAGTATCGTAAGTGTGAGTGACACAGTTTTCCAAACAGCTCACAGTTAAATACAGAAATATATGTTGATCCCACTATGCTAAATTTGTCATACTTTGGCACATTTAGATTATAACCTTGCATTCTGCTCTGGAATAATAGATACAAACACATATATTCACTTGAAATTTCTCTCTTTGCGACTTTAAATGGGTTAATTCCCTCGGTAAAATATTGAAAGAGGAGTTTAAGACAAATGTGTTCATAACAATTTCCTGGAACTACATGCATGTACATTTTCAGTTTGTCGAATTACTTCTCTCCCTAAAACACACCATATTTACATGGGTCCAAGGAGCTTTACTGCCGTTTGACCGAACCGACACCCAAAGTGTGCTTGGGTTTGACTAGTTAAAACTGCACAGAATTAGAACATTTCCCATCATAGAAATTAGCCATAGAGTTCCTACAGTGCAGAAGAAAGCAGTTCGGCTCATTGAGTCTACACTGAACTTTTGAAAGAGCACTCTTCCTAGGCTCACTCCCCCACCCTATCTCCATAATCCCACCTAACCTACTCAGCTTTGGACACTAAGGGGTATTTTAGCATGGCCAAACCACCTAACCTGCACGGGTGGGATTCTCCGACACCCCGCCAGGTCGGAGAATCCCCGGGGCGGGGGGGGGGGGGGGGGGGGGGGGGCGGCGTGAATCATGCCCTGCCGCTCCGACGCCGGCTGCCATATTTAAAAAACAAAAATATTTTATTGAAAATTTTTGGCCAACCATCACAGTACATTGTGTATCCTTTACACAGTAATATAACAATATAAATAACAATGGCCAGTTTTATAAACAAGAAATAAATAATATATAAACAAAAACAAAACTAAATGGCAACTGCCTTGTCCCAGATAAATAGTCTCCAAAAATATGTTTTAACAGTCCAATATACAATTATCTATAACAACAGCCTATACATATTATACTTATATATTAACATCCCTGAGAATCCCTCTGGTTCCTCCCCCCCCCCGCCCCCCCCGTCTCCCCTGGGCTGCTGCTGCTGTCTTCTTCTTTTCCATTCCCTCTATCTTTCAGTGAGGTATTCGACGAACGGTTGCCACTGCCTGGTGAACCCTTGAGCCGATCCCCTTAGACGAACTTAATCCGTTCCAGCTTTATAAACCCTGCCATGTCATTTATCCAGGTCTCCACACCCGGGGGCTTGGCTTCCTTCCACATCAACAGCATCCTGCGCCGGGCTACTAGGGACGCAAAGGCCAAAACATCAGCCTCTCTTGCCTCCTGCACTCCCGGCTCTTCTGCAACCCCAAATATAGCCAACCCCCAGCTTGGTTCGACCTGGACCCCCACTACCTTCGAAAGCACCTTTGTCACCCCTACCCAAAACCCCTGTAGTGCCGGACATGACCAGAACATGTGGGTGTGATTCGCTGGGCTTTTCGAGCATCTCGCACACCTATCCTCTACTCCAAAAAATTTGCTAAGCCGTGTTCCAGTCATATGCGCCCTGTGTAACACCTTAAATTGTATCAGGCTTAGCCTGGCACACGAGGACGATGAGTTTACCCTACTTAGGGCATCAGCCCACAGCCCCTCCTCAATCTCCTCCCCCAGCTCTTCTTCCCATTTCCCTTTCAGCTCGTCTACCATAATCTCCCCCTCGTCTCTCATCTCCCTATATATGTCTGACACCTTACCGTCCCCCGCCCATGTCTTTGAGATCACTCTGTCCTGCACCTCCTGCGTCGGGAGCTGTGGGAATTCCCTCACCTGTTGCCTCGTAAAAGCCCTCAGTTGCATATACCGGAATACATTCCCTTGGGGCAACCCATATTTTTCGGTCAGCGCTCCCAGACTTGCAAACGTCCCATCTACAAACAGATCTCTCAATTGTGTTACTCCTGCTCTTTGCCATGTTCCAAATCCCTCATCCATTCTCCCCGGAGCAAACCTATGATTATTTCTTATCGGGGACCACACCGAGGCTCCCGTCTTTCCCCTATGCCGTCTCCATTGCCCCCAAAATTTCAGAGTAGCCACCACCACCGGGCTTGTGGTGTATTTCTTCGGTGAGAACGGCAACGGTGCCGTCACCATGGCTTGTAGGCACGTCCCCCTACAGGACGCCTTCTCCAATCTCTTCCACGCTGCTCCCTCCTCTTCTCCCATCCACTTACATACCATTGAGATGTTGGCGGCCCAGTAGTACTCACTCAGGCTCGGTCGCGCCAGCCCCCCCCTATCCCTACTACGCTGCAAAAATCCCTTCCTCACTCTCGGGGTCTTCCCGGCCCACACAAAACTCATGATACTCGTCTCAATCCTTTTGAAAAAAGCCTTCGGATCACCACCGGGAGGCACTGAAACACAAAGAGGAATCTCGGGAGGACCACCATTTTAACCGCTTGTACCCTCCCTGCCATTGACAGGGATACCATGTCCCATCTCTTGAAGTCCTCCTCCATCTGTTCCACCAACCGCGTTAAGTTTAACCTATGCAATGTACCCCAATTCTTGGCTATCTGGATCCCCAAGTAGCGAAAGTCCCTTGTTACCTTCCTCAGCGGTAAGTCCTCTATTTCTCTGCTCTGCTCCCCTGGATGCACCACAAACAGCTCACTTTTCCCCATGTTCAGCTTATATCCTGAAAATTCTCCAAACTCCCCAAGTATCCGCATTATCGCTGGCATCCCCTCCGCCGGGTCCGCCACATACACCAATAAATCATCCGCGTAAAGAGATACCCGGTGTTCCTCTCCTCCCCACTTCCTGGAACCCCTCAATGCTATTGCCAGGGGCTCAATCGCCAGTGCAAACAATAATGGGGACAGAGGACATCCCTGCCTCGTCCCTCTATGGAGCCGAAAATACGCAGACCCCCGTCCATTCGTGACCACGCTCGCCATCGGGGCCCTATACAGCAGCTGTACTCATCTAATATACTCATCTCCAAAGCCAAATCTCCTCAACACCTCCCACAAATAATCCCACTCCACTCTATCAAATGCTTTCTCGGCATCCATCGCCACCACTATCTCTGCTTCCCCCTCTGGTGGGGGCATCATCATTACCCCTAGCAGCCTCCGTATATTCGTATTCAGCTGTCTCCCCTTCACAAACCCAGTTTGGTCCTCATGGACTACCCCCGGGACACAATCCTCCATCCTCATTGCCATTACCTTGGCCAGAATCTTAGCGTCTACATTTAGGAGGGAAATAGGTCCAAAGGACCCGCATTGCAGCGGGTCTTTTTCCTTCTTTAGGAGAAGCGATATCATTGCCTCCGACATAGTCGGGGGCAGCTGTCCCCTTTCCTTCGCCTCATTAAAGGTTCTCATCAGTATCGGGGCAAGCAAGTCCACATATTTCCTATAAAATTCGACTGTAAATCCATCCGGTCCCGGAGCCTTCCCCGCCTGCATACTCCTAATTCCTTTCACTACTTCCTCTATCTCGATCTGTGCTCCCAGTCCCACCCTCTCCTGCTCCTCCACCTTAGGAAATTCCAGCCGGTCCAGGAAGCACATCATTCTCTCCTTCCCATCCGGGGGCCGAGCTTCGTATAATCTTTTATAGAATGCCTTGAACACTCCATTCACTCTCTCCGCTCCCCGCTCTATCTCTCCTTCCTCATCCCTCACTCCCCCTATTTCCCTCGCTGCTCCCCTTTTCCTCAATTGATGGGCCAGCAACCTGCTCGCCTTCTCCCCATACTCATACTGTACACCCTGTGCCTTCCTCCACTGTACTTCTGCAGTACCCGTTGTCAGCAAGTCAAATTCTACGTGTAACCTTTGCCTTTCCCTGTACAGTCCCTCCTCCGGTGCCTCCGCATATTGCCTGTCCACCCTCAGAAGTTCTTGCAGCAACCGCTCCCGTTCCCTACTCTCCTGCTTTCCTTTATGTGCCCTTATTGATATCAGCTCCCCTCTAACCACTGCCTTCAGCGCCTCCCAGACCACTCCCACCTGGACCTCCCCGTTATCATTGAGTTCCAAGTATTTTTCAATGCACCCCCTCACCCTTAGACACACCCCTTCATCTGCCATTAGGCCCATGTCCATTCTCCAGGGTGGACGCCCTTCTGTTTCCTCCCCTATCTCCAAGTCTACCCAATGTGGAGCGTGATCCGAAATGGCTATAGCCGTATACTCCGCCCCCCTCACCTTCGGGATCAACGCCCTTCCCAAAACAAAAAAGTCTATTCGCGAATAAACTTTGTGGGCATAGGAGAAAAACGAAAACTCCTTACTCCTAGGTCTACTAAATCTCCACGGGTCTACTCCTCCCATCTGCTCCATAAAATCTTTAAGCACCTTGGCTGCAGCCGGCCTCCTTCCAGTCCTGGATCTCGACCTGCCCAGCCCTGGCTCCAGCACCGTATTAAAATCTCCCCCCATTACCAACTTTCCCACCTCTAGGTCCGGGATGCGTCCTAGCATGCGCCTCATAAAATTGGCATCATCCCAGTTCGGGGCATATACGTTTACCAAGACCACCGCCTCCCCCTGTAATTTGCCACTCACCATCACGTATCTGCCCCCGCTATCCGCCACTATGGTCTTTGCCTCAAACATAACACGCTTCCCCACTAGTATAGCCACCCCCCTGTTTTTCGCATCTAGCCCCGAATGAAACACCTGCCCCACCCATCCTTTGCGTAGTCTAACCTGGTCTATAAGTTTCAAGTGCGTCTCTTGTAACATAACCACGTCTGCCTTAAGTTTCTTAAGGTGTGCGAGTACTCGTGCCCTCTTTATCGGCCCGTTCAGCCCTCTCACATTCCACGTGATCAACCGGGTTGGGGGGCTTTTTACCCCCCCCCCCCCCCCCCCCCCCCTTGTCGATTAGCCATCCCCTTTTTCCAGCTCCTCACCCGGTTCCCACGCAGCTGTGTCCCCCCCAGGCGGTGCCCCCCCGCCCACCCCACCCCATTCCGGCTCCCCCCTCTCCCCAGCAGCAGCAACCCAGTAACTCCCCCCTCCCACCCCCCCTGCTAGATCCCCCACTAGCGTAGTTACACCCCCCATGTTGCTCCCAGAAGTCAGCAAACTCTGGCCGACCTCGGCTTCCCCCCGTGACCTTGGCTCGCACCATGCGGCGCCCCCTCCTTCCTGCTTCCCTATTCCCGCCATGATTATCATAGCGCGGGAACAAAGCCCGCGCTTCCCTTTTGGCCCCGCCCCCATGGCCAACGCCCCATCTCCTCCACCTCCCTTCCTCCCTCCCCCACCCCCTGTGGAAGAGAGAAAATTTACCGCATCGCAGGATTAATAACATAAAACTCATCTTTCCCCCCCTTTTTCCCCCCTCTTCGCCCCCCATACTCGCCCCACCACTTTGTTTCAAACGTTCTTTTTTAATAACCCGCTTATTCCAGTTTTTCTTCCACAATAAAAGTCCACGCCTCATCCGCCGTCTCAAAGTAGTGGTGCCTCCCTTGATATGTGACCCACAGTCTTGCCGGTTGCAGCATTCCAAATTTTATCTTCTTTTTGTGAAGCACCGCCTTGGCCCGATTAAAGCTCGCCCTCCTTCTCGCCACCTCCGCACTCCAGTCTTGATATACGCGGATCACCGCGTTCTCCCACCTACTGCTCCGAGTTTTCTTTGCCCATCTAAGGACCATCTCTTTGTCCTTAGAACGGAGGAATCTCACCACTATGGCTCTGGGAATTTCTCCTGCTCTCGGTCCTCGCGCCATCACTCGGTATGCTCCCTCCACCTCCAGCGGACCCGCCGGGGCCTCCGCTCCCATTAACGAGTGCAGCATCGTGCTCACATATGCCCCGATGTCTGCTCCTTCTGCACCTTCAGGAAGACCAAGAATCCTTAAATTATTCCTCCTCGCGTTATTCTCCAGCACCTCCAGTCTTTCCACACATCGTTTGTGGTGTGCCTCGTGCATCTCCGTCTTCACCACCAGGCCTTGTATATCGTCCTCGTTCTCGGCAGCCTTTGCCTTCACGACCCGAAGCTCCCGCTCCTGGGTCTTTTGCTCATCCTTTAGCCCTTCGATCGCCTATAATATCGGGGCCAACAGCTCCTTCTTCATTTCCTTTTTAAGTTCTTCCACGCAACATTTCAAAAACTCTTGTTGTTCAGGGCCCCATGTTAAACTGCCACCTTCCGTCGCCATCTTGGTTTTTGCTTGCCTTCCTTGCCGCTGCTCCAAAGGATCCACTACAATCTGGCCACTTCCCTCTCCTTTTTCCATCCGTTTCCAGGGGGGATTCCCTTCTGGTTTACCGCACAGTGCTTCTAGCCGTTAAAATTGCCGTTGGGACTCTTATTAAGAGCCCAAACGTCCGTTTCACCGGGAGCTGCCGAAACGTGCGACTTAGCTGGTCATCGCCGCACCCAGAAGTCCCCGCCAGCTGCCATATTCTCCGTCGCCGGTTTTCGGGCGGGGGCAGGTTTTCCGCCATGCCAGTTGGGGGCCCTTGGCAGCGGCCCCCCCAGGCAATTCTCCGGGCCCCATGGGCCGAAGTAGGGCTCTGCCATGGCTGGCGTGGAGAAGAACCCCCCCTGCGCATGTGCAGGAACAGACCGGCCGGTCTGTGCACGTGTGGAACCACGCCGACGGTTCTGCGCATGCGCCAACTCGCGCCGGCCCTTCACCGCCGGTTGGCACGGGCCAACACCTCCCGCGCCGGCCTAGCCCCCTTATCAGGTAGAGTTTACAGGATTATGTGAAGCTGGATGGGAAGAATCCCTGTGACAAACTTCTCTGCAGATTCCATGAGTGGATCAGGCTGATGGATCACTCATCAATTGTGCCCATGGGGCGGGATTCTCCCCTGCCCGGCCGGGCGGGGGGTTCCGGCGTAATGGAGTGACGGGAACCACTCCGGCGTTGGGCCGCCCCAAAGGTGCAGAAGGATTTGGACAGGCTAGGAGAGTGGGCAATGAAGTGGCAAATGAAATACAATGTGGAAAAGTGTGAGGTTATGCACTTTGGGAGGAGGAATTTAGGCATAGACTATTTTCTAAATGGGGAAATGCTTAGGGAATCAGAAGCACAAAGGGACTTGGGATCCTTGTTCATGATTCTCTTACGGTTAATGTGCAGGTTCAGTCGGCAGTTAGGAAGGCAAATGCAATGTTAGCATTCACGTCAAGAGGGCTAGAATGCAAGAGCAGGGATGTACTTCTGAGGCTGTATAAAGCTCTGGTCAGACCCCATTTGGAGTATTGTGAGCAGTTTTGGGCCCCGTATCTAAGGAAGAGTGTGCTGCCTTGAAAAGGGTCCAGAGGAAGTTCACAAGAATGATCCCTGGAATGAAAAACTTGTCGTATGAGGAACGGTTGAGGACTCTGTGTCTGTACTCGTTAGAGTTTAGAAGGATGAGGGGGGGATCTTATTGAAACTTACAGCATACTGCGAGGCCTGGATAGAGTGGACATGGAGAGGATGTTTCCACTGGTACAAAAGACAAGAACCAGAGGACACCATCTCAGACTAAAGGGACGATCCTTTAAAACTGAGATGAGGAGGAATTTCTTCAGCCAGAGGGTGGTGAATCTGTGGAACTCTTTGCCGCAGAAGGCTGTGAAGGCCAAATCACTGAGTGTCTTTAAGACAGAGATAGATAGGTTCTTGTTTAATAAGGGGGTCAGCGGTGATGGGGAGAAGGACAGAGAATAGGGATGAGAAATTATCAGCCATGATCGAATGGCAGAGCAGACTCGATGGGCCGAGTGGCCTAATTCTGATCCTATGTCTTATGGTCTTATGGGGTTGTTAAGAGGGTGCATGGTG
Source organism: Scyliorhinus torazame (assembly GCF_047496885.1). Lineage (NCBI taxonomy): Eukaryota > Metazoa > Chordata > Chondrichthyes > Carcharhiniformes > Scyliorhinidae > Scyliorhinus > Scyliorhinus torazame. The sequence continues at coordinate 172,424,983 of NC_092722.1, read as the reverse complement.
TGTTGGCTTTCACTAACAGGGGGAATGAGTTTAAGCGCTGCGAGGTTTTGCTGCAGCTTTATAAAACTCTAGTTAGACCACACTTGGAATATTGTGTCCAGCTCTGGTCGCCTCATTATAGGAAGGATATGGACGTTTTGGAGAGGGTACAGAGGAGATTTACCGGGATGCTGCCTGGACTGGGGGGCATGTCTTATGAATAAAGGTTGAGGGAGCTAGTGCTTTTCTCACTGGAGCGAAGAAGGCAGAGTGTTGACTTGATAGAGGTGTACAAGGTGATGAGAGGCATGGATAGAGTGGATAGCCAGAGACTTTTCCCCAGGGTGGAAATGGCTGTCATGAGGGGACATAATTTTAAGATGATAGGAGGAAGGTATAGGGAAAATGTCAGAGGTAGGTTCTTTACACAGAGAGTGGTGGGTGCGTGGAATGCACTGCCAGCGGAGGTGGTGGAGTCAGAGTCATTAGGGACATTTAAGCAACTCTTAGACAGGTACATAGACAGCAGTAAATTGAAGGGGTGTAGGTTAGGTTGATCTAAGATTAGGATAAATGGTCGGCACAAAATTGTGGGCTGAAGGGCCTGTATTGTGCTGCACTGTTCTATGTTCTATGTTTCTAGGGTCAGCATGCATTTTAACAGGAATGAGATGCACCTTGAGAGGTATAGGTTCAGCTCACTGAAGCATGTGAGGTTTTTTAGAAATGTGTCCAAAATAAATCAAAATCTCTACATCAGCTAAGAACATTCTAACGTTGTGGTTGCTATCTTACCCATCTGTGCCATATTAGCTGGTACAATTGCTGCTGTGCACATGTGTCTTCATTTAAATTGTCCTTTTCCAGCATTTCTTTCACCTCCATATCAAGATATTATACAGTATAAAAGAATTAGCAATGACCTCCCGCAAAATTATTACATTTTTGACACAGGCATCTGTTCTATTTAATTATAGTCTTGCTTTCAAATCAAGTCGTCCACATTTAGGCCACTGGAAGTAACTCAAAATAAAGAAGATGATTGAATCAAAGGTATACTGGAGGCAGGGAATAAGGATATAGTATTAGATATTAAACTATTTCCTTATTAGGCCAGTTCTGAGCTATCTGAAAAGTGGATCACCTTACAACTTTATTTGTTTTAAGGGCGATGACGACAATTTTAGATTGTTTTATTTTTATTTTGGTGTAATGTGCATGCCTCAATGGACAATGTTAAGGGTGGACCTGGCCTGTTTTAATAGTTTTGCCTGGACAATATCGGCTGTTTGGAGGTGCGATCAGCTGCCTGTCAGTTAAATGATCAGCGCATCAGTCAATAGCAGTGTATAACTTTTATTCTTGTTTGTGAACCCCCTTCCAAAACTAGTTTGAATTTATATTGATTTTTATAGCTGCAGTGTTCCCATGAATGTAGCCCGGAGGACAGCCAAGAAAAGGAGCGTAATCCCCTGGAAACTTATATTTTGTAAGAAATCACAGCACAATGAGATTTGAAACTCATACACACACACACTGTCACACACACACTGACACACGCTGACACACACCCAGACATTGACACACACTAACTGACACACAGACACACAGTCACAAACACTCACACATGCACACTGACATACATACTTATACACACACACACTGGCACACACACTGACACACAAATAAATGCACACTGACACACACGCTCACTGACACACACGCACACTGACACACGCACTCACACTGACACACAAAAACACAAACACGCACACACAGATACACACACTGGCACACAATGACACACAAAACACTGACACACATAATGACACACACACAGACACACATATTGACACTCAAACGCACAGACTGACACAGGCACACACTGACACACACACTGCAACATACATACACTCACATACTGACATACACACACTGACCAACACGCACACTAACACACGCAGGGACACACACAAACACTGACACACACGCTGACATACACTGACACGCACACACTCACACTGACACACACTAACACAGACTCACACACAAACTGACAAACGCACACTGACACACATATTAACACAAAAACACTGACTCACATACATACAGACATACACACACACACACTGACACACACTGACACACAGACACTCACTGACACACACACATACACTCACTGACACACAAAAACACTGAAACGCACACAAACACAGACAGGCGCATACTGGCACACACGCACACGCGGACACATACACGGACATTGACATACACAAACACAGATATACACATTGACACACCCACTGACACACAAACACTGACACACACAGTGACACACAATGACACACATTCACACGCACACTGACACACAAAAACACTGAGACACACATAAACACAGACACAATGACACACATGGACACACACTGACACTGACAACACAAACACAGACACACACATTGACACACACACACTGACACACACACACATCCTGACAAACACACGTACACACTGACACACATTCTGACACACATTCTGACACACACACTGACACAGGCACAAACACAGACACACACTGGCTCTGACACACACACAATCTGACACACACACATTGACACACACACACACTGACGCACACGCACACTGACATACACACTGACACACACACACATTGGCGCACACACGCACAGACATGCACACACTGACACACACACACACACGCACCGACACGCACACACTGACACACACACTGGTGCCCACACACTGACACACGCGCACTGATACACACACACTGACAGACACACACTGACACACACACACGCATACACAATGGCACATACACACACAAGACACGCACATACACAGACATACACACACACGCACACACCGATGCACACATACTGACACACAGACACTGACACACATGCTGAGACACATGTACACACTGGCACACACACCAACACACAGGACATACACTGACACACACATATACAGGCCCACACATGCACTGATACAAACACACTGACATACACACACTGACACACAGACACACACAGACACGCACACACACAATGGCACATACACACGCAGATACGCACATACACAGACACACACACACACACTGATGCACACATACTGACACACAGACACTGACACACATGCTGAGATACATGTACACACTGGCAAACATACACAGACACACACTGACACACACACTGACACACACTGATACACAAATACTGACATACACACTGACATACACAGACACACAATGTCACACAAAAACACTGACACACATACACACTGACACACTCACACTGACACACACACACTGAATCACAGAAACACACACACACAAACACAGACACACTGGCACACAAACACACTGATACACACACACTGACACACACACTGACATACTCTCACTGACACAAAGAAACACACAAACACACACAAACACTCACACACGGACACATACACACACTGATACACATGCTGACTCACACACTGACACACACACACTGTCACACATACACTGACAGACACAGACACACACATAGACTGACACACACACACTGAGACACCCACACTGATACAGAAACACTGACACACACGCACTTGCACACACACTGAGACACACACTGACACACAAAAACAATTACGCACACAATGACATCCACACTGACACATACACACACACTGACACACCCATGCATTGACAGACACACTGACACACACACTGACACACACTCTGATGCACACACACTGACACACATACATTGACACACACACTGACACAGAAAAACATTGACGCACACCGACACACACACTGACACACCCACACACAGACAGACACACTGACACACACACACAGACACACACTGACACACACACACTGAGACACACATTGACACACAAAAACACTGACGCACACAATGACACTCACACCGACACATACACACACACTGACGCACCCACACACTGACAGATGCACTGACACACTCACTGACGCACACTCTCTGACAGACACACACTGACACACACATCCTCACGCACACTGACACACACATTGACAGACACAAAAACCAACATGCACACATACATACTGACACACACACACTGACACACACACACTGACACAACACTCTGACACACACACTGAGACACACGCTGACACACAAAAACACTGACACGCATACACATATGCACACACATTGACACACACACACTGACACACAAACACTGATACACACACTGACATACACACACACAGAGGCACAGAATGACACACAAAAACACTGACATACACACACACACACTGACACACAAAAACACTGACACACACACTGACAGACACACACTGACACACATGCTGACATACACACACACTGATATACACACACTGACACACAGACACTGGCACACACACACACACACAGACATGCAATGACACATACACACACAGACACACAGACATGCACACACACTGACGCACACACAGACACACACATACACACACACTGATGCACACATACTGACACAGACACTGACACACCAACTGAGACACACACACATACTGACACACACACACACACTGACAGACATGCTGACACACACACTTACACACTGACACACACACACTCTGTCACACACATACTGACACACACTGACACACATACACAGACACTCACTGACATACAAAAACACTGCGAGACACACAAACATAGACAGGCACACACACAGACACACGCAAACATAGACACACACACTAACGCACACTTACACACACACTGAGACACACACTGACACACACACACACTGACACACACGCACTTGCACACACACTGAGACACACACTGACATACACTGACACACAAAAACACTGACACACACAATAACACTCACACTGACCCATACACACACACTGACACACCCACACACTGACAGATACACTGACAGACACACTGACGCACACACACACTGACGCACACACTGACACACACACTGACAAACATACATGGACACACACACTGACACACACACACACTGACAGACACACTGACACACACACAGACACACACTCTGACACAACTCTGACACACACACACTGACACACATACATTGACACACACACTGACACACACACAGTGACACACACTGACACACATACTGACACACCCACTTACATACTGACACCCACCCACAGATAGACACATACAGACTCACTGACATGTACACACACTGACGCACACACTAACACACACACTAACACACACACTGACACAGACACACATACGCTGACACAGACACACTGACACACACACACTGACACACATGCTGACATACACACACACTGATATACACACACTGACACACAGACACTGGCACACACACACAGATACGCAATGACACATACACACACACATACTGACACAGACACTGACACACCCACTAAGACACACACACACTGACATACACACACACTGAGACACATACTGACAAACACACATACACACTGACACACGCACGCTGACTCACACATACTGACACACACTGACACACATATACGGACACTCACTGACACACAAAAACGCTGAGAGACACACAAACATAGACAGGCCCACACACACAGACACTGACAAACGCAAACATAGACACACACACTAACGCACACAAAAACACTGACACACTGACACACTCACACTGGCACAGATACACTAACACACACACTGACACACACACACTGACACACAGAGACATACACAAACACTGACAACTGGCATGCAAACGCACTGATACACACACACTGGCGCACACACACTGTGACGCACACTGACACACACACTGATACACATGCTGACACACATACTGACACACACACACATACTGACACACACACACTGTCAAACACACTGACACACACACACATACACTGACAGACACAGACACATGCAGACACACAAACACACATAGACTCACACTGAGACACACACTGACACACACGCACTTGCACACAAACTGAGACACACACTGACATACACTGACACACAAAAGCACTGACACACACAATAACACTCACACCGACACATATACACACACTGACACACCCACACATTGACAGATACACTGACAGACACACTGACAGACACACTGACACACACACACTGAGACACACACTGACACACAAAAACACTGATGCACACAATGGCACTCACACCGACACATACACACGCACTGACACATCCACACACTGACAGACACACTGACACACACACACTGACACACATACACTGACACGCACACTGACACACACACTGACACCTACACAAAGACACTCACTGACACACAAAAACACTGTGGGACTCACAAACACAGACAAGCACACACTGGCACACACATGGACAGTGACACACGCACTTACATACACATTGACACCCACACTGAGACACATACGGACACACACTGACACACTCACACACACTGACACACACACAAACACTGACACACAGACACGCACACAAACTGACACACACACATTGACGCACACACAAACACTGACACACAGATACACACACAGACATGCACACACACTGACACACATACTGACAAACACACTTACACACTGACACACACACTCTGCCACACACACACTGACATACACACACAGACACACACTGACACACAGACTGCCAGACATACCGACACACACTTACACACACACTCTGTCACACACAAAAACACTGAGAGACACACATACACAGACAGACACACACTCATACCGACACTGACATACGCAAACATAGACACACACACTTACACACACATTGACACACACACTGAGACACACACTGATGCGCACACACACTGAGACATACACTGACGCACACACAAGCACGGACATACATATACACACACACTGACACACATACACTGACACACACACTGACACACAAACTGACATACACAAACACACAATGGCACACAAAAACACTGACACGCATACACACAAACACAGACACATTCACACTGACACAGATACGCTGACACAAACACTTACACACTGACACACATACTGACAAACACACGTACACACTGACACACACATGCTGACTCACACACTGACACACACATACACTGACACACATACAGAGACACTCACTGACACCCAAAAACACTGAGAGAGACACAAACATATACAGACGCACACACACGGACAATGACACACGCAAACATAGACACACACACTAACGCACACTGACACAAACACTGAGACACACACTGACACATACACACTGGCACACATACACACAGACACACACTGACACACATCACTGATACATACACTGACACACAAACTGACATACACAAACACACAGACACACAATGGCACACATAAACACTGACACACATACACACAAACACACTGACACACTCACACTGACACAGATACACTAACACACACACTGACACACTCTGACACACAGAAACACAGAGACATACACAAACACTGACACACTGGCATACAAACGCACTGATACACACTCACTGACACACACACTGTGACACACACTGACACACATTCTGACACACATACTGACACACACACACATATTGACACACACACACACTGTCAAACACACTGACACACACAGGCACACTGTCACACATACACTGACAGACACAGACACACGCAGACACACACATAGACACACACTGAGACACACACTGACACAAACACTGACACACACGCACTTGCTCACACACTGAGACAAACACTGACATACAAAATCACTGACACACACAATAACACTCACACCGACCCATACACACACACTGACACACCCACACACTGACAGATACACTGACAGACACACTGACAGACACACTGACATACACCCACACTGACGCACACACTGACACACACACACACACACACACACACTGACAAACATACATTGACAGACACACTGGCACACACTGACACACACACTGACACACAAAAACACTGACGCACACAATGACACTCACACCGACACATACACACACACTGACACATCCACACACTGACAGACACACTGACACACACTCTGACACAGTCACACTGACACACACACATACATTGACACACACACTGACACACACACAGACACACACTGACACACACACACTGACACACCCACTTAGATTCTGACACCCACCCACAGACAGACACCTACAGACTCACTGACATGTACACACACTGACGCACACACTAACACACACACTGAAACAGGCACACATATGCTGACACAGACACACTCACACAGACACACTGACACATTGACACACACACACTGACACACACACACACTGTTGCACACACTGACACACATACACTGACACACACACTGCCACACACACTGACACATACACAAAGACACTCACTGACACACACACACTGACACACCCACTTAGATTCTGACACCCACCCACAGACAGACACCTACAGACTCACTGACATGTACACACACTGACGCACACACTAACACACACACTGAAACAGGCACACATATGCTGACACAGGCACACTGACACAGACAAACTGACACATTGACACACACACACTGACACACACACACACTGTTGCACACACTGACACACATACACTGACACACACATTGCCACACACACTGACACATACACAAAGACACTCACTGACACACAAAAACACAGACAAGCACACACACGGACAGTGACACGCGCACTTACACACACACTGACACCCACACTGAGACAAATACGGACACACACTGACACACACACACTGACACACACACAAACACTGACACACAGACACGCACACACACTGACACACACACACATTGACGCACACACAAACACTGACACACAGATACACACACAGACATGCATACACACTGACACACATACTGACAAACACACTTACACACTGACACACACACTCTGCCACACACACACTGACATATACACACAGGCACTCACTGACACACAAAAACACTGAGAGATACACATACACAGACAGACACACGCTCCAACCGACACTGACATACGCAAACACAGACGCACACATTTACACACACATTGACACATGCACTGAGACACACACTGACGCGCACACACACTGAGACACACACTGACACACAGACCCACACACACTCACACACTGACACACACACACACAGGCGCACAGGCACACACACTCACTGACACACACACTGACACACACACACACACACACTGACATATAGGCACACGCACAAACATAGACACACACACTTACACACACACTGAGAAACACACTGACACCACACTTACACACACATTGACACACACACTGAGACACACATTGACACACAAGCATGCACACACACACTGACGCACACACAAACACTGACACGGACACACACAGACACGCACACACACTGACACACACACTGGCACACAGACACTGACACACTAACACTGACACTCGCACACACTGACACAAAATGACACACAAAAACACTGACACACATTGACACACACACGGAGACACACGCACACACTGGCACACACACACACCAGCACACACACACACACACTGACACACATACTGAGAAACACATATACACACTGACACACACACTCTGCCAAACACACACTGACGCACACACTGACACAGACAATGACAACACTGACGTATGCACTGACACACACACTGACACATACACTTACACACTGACACACATACTGACAAACACACTTACACACTGACACACATACTGACAAACACACTTACACACTGGCACACACACCCTGCCACACACACACACACACAATGACACTCACACTGACAGAACAATGAGACACATGCTGACACACACACTGACACACACACTGAGACATATACTGACAAACACACATACAAACTGACACAAACACACTGACACACACACACTGACAGACATACTGACACACACACTTACACACTGACACACACACTCTGCCACACACATACTGACACACACTGACACACATACACAGACACTCACTGACACACAAAATCACTGAGAGACACACACACACACGGACACTGACACACGCAAACATAGACACACACACTAACACACACTGACACACACACTGAGACACACACTGACACACACACTGACACACACACTGAAACACACACTGACACAGACAGACAATGACACATACGCACACACAGTGAGGCACACACACACTGACACATCCACTAGCACACACCAACAGCCAAATTGACACACACAGACAATGACACACCCTCACATATAGCGAGGTAGACACACTGACACACACACACTGACACTCAAAAACACTGACACAACTACGCACATGCACACACATTGACACACGCTGATACACACACAGACACATAATGACACACAAAAACACTGACACAACTACACACACGCACACACACTGACACGCACGCTGACATACACACATACTGACACACTGGTACACAGACACTGACACACACACACTGGCACACACACACTGGCACACACACGGACACACTGACACACACAAACAGACACACACATTGACACACACTGACGCACGCACTGACACACACTCTGACGCACATACTGACAAACACACTTACACACTGACACACACCCTGACACACACACACGCACACTGACACAACAATGAGACACACACTGACACACACTGACACACACACATACACACTGACACACACGCTGACACACACACACGCAGACTCACACACGCTGACACACACACACTGTCAGACATACTGACACACACACTCTGTCACACACGTACTGACACACACTGACACACATGAAATGAAATGAATGAAATGAAAATCGCTTATTGTCACAAGTAGGCTTCAATGAAGTTACTGTGAAAAGCCCCTAGTCGCCACATTCCGGCGCCTGTTCAGGGAGGCTGGTACGGAAATAGAACCGTGCTGCTGGCCTGCCTTGGTCTGCTTTCAAAGCCAGCAATTTAGCCGAGTGTGCTAAACACAGACACTCACTGACACACAAAATCACTGAGAGACACACAAACATAGACAGGCACACACACACGGACACTGACACACGCAAACATAGACACACACACTAACACACACTGACACACACACTGAGACACACACTGGCACACATATACACACACACTGACACATACACTGACACACACAAACACACAATGGCACACAAAAACACTGACACACATACACACAAACACAGACACACTGACAGATACGTTGACACACACACTTACACACATACTGACAAGCACACGTACACACTGACACACACACCCTGCCACACACACACACATGCACAATGACACACACACTGAGACAACAATGGCACACACACACTGACACACACACTGACATACAGACACACTGAGACACATACTGACAAACACACATACACACTGACACACACACACTGACACACACACTGACACACACACACTGACAGACATACTGACACACACACTGACACACACACTCTGTCACACACATACTGACACACACTGACACACATACACAGACACTCACTGACACACAAAAACACTGAGAGACACACAAACATAGACAGGCACACACATGGACACTGACACACGCAAACATAGACACACACACTAACGCACACTGACACACACACTGACACACACACTGACACACACACACATTGGCACACATACACAGAGACACAGAAACACACTGACATGCATCACTGACACACACACTGACATTCACAAACGCACAGACACACAATGGCACACAAACACACTGACACACATACACACAAACACACTGACACACTCACACTGACACAGATACACTAACACACACACTGACACACAGAAACACAGAGACATACACAAACACTGACACACTGGCATACAATGCACTGATACACACACTGACACACACACTTTGACACACACTGACACACACACGGATACACATGCTGACACACACACATGTACTGACACACACACTGTCAAACACACTGACACACACACACAGGCACACTCACACTGTCACACATACATTGATAGACACAGACACATGCAGACACACAGGCACACACATAGACACACACTGAGACACACACTGACACAAACACTGACACACACGCACTTGCACACACACTGTGACACACACTGACATACACTGACACACACAATAACACTCACACCGACACATACACACACTGACACACCCACACACTGACAGATACACTGACAGACACACTGAAATACACACACACTGCCGCACACACTGACACACACACACACTGTCAAACATATATTGACACACACACTGACACACACACACTGAGACACACACTGACACACAAAAACACTGACGCACACAATGACACTCACACCGACACATACACACACACTGACACATCCACACACTGACAGACACACTGACACACACACACTGACACACACACTAACACACACACTGACACAGACACACATACGCTGACACACACACACTGACACACACACACTGACACACACACACTGTTGCACACACTGACACACACACACACTGACAAACATACATTGACACACACGCTGGCACACACTAACACACACACACTGAGACACACACTGACACACAAAAACACTGACGCACACAATGACACTCACACTGACACATCCATACACTGACAGACATACACACACACACTCTGACACAACTCTGACACAAACACACTTACACACACACACTGACACACATACATTGACACACACACTGACACACACACACACAGACACACACTGACACACACTGACCCACCCACTTACATACTGACACCCACCCCCGAAAAACACATACAGACTCACTGACATGTACACACACTGACGCACACACTAACACACACTGACACAGACACACATACGCTAACACACACACACTGACACACACACTGACACAGACACACATACGCTGACACAGACACACTGACACACACACACTGACACACACACACACTGTTGCACACACTGACACACATACACTGACTCACACACTGACACATACACAAAGACACTCACTGACACACAAAAACACTGAGCGATTCACAAAAACAGACAAGCACACACTGGCACACACACGGACAGTGACACACGCACTTACACACACTCTGACACCCACACTGAGACCCACACTGACACACACACACACACACACACACAGACACACACACTGACACAAGCACAGACACACACACTGACACACTGATACTCAAACTGACAAACACACTTACACACACACCCTGCCACACACACACACACACACAATGACACTCACATTGACACAACAATGAGACACACACTGACACACATACTGACAAACACACATACACACTGACACACACACGTTGACTCACACACACTGACACACACACTGACAGACATATTGACACACACACTTACACACACTCTGTCACACACATACTGACACACACTGACATAAACTGCATTTATTTCAATGCAAGGGGCCTGACGGGCAAAGCGGATGAACTCAGGGCATGGACGGGCACATGGGACTGGGATATTATAGCTATGACTGAAACATGGCTAAGGGAGGGGCAGGACTGGCAGCTCAATGTTCCGGGGTACAGATGCTATAGAAAGGATAGAACAGGAGGTAAGAGAGGAGGGGGAGTGGCGTTTTTGATTAGGGAGAACGTCACGGCAGTACTTAGAGGGGATATATCCGAGGGTTCGCCCACTGAGTCTATATAGGTGGAACTGAAAAATAAGAAGGGAGAGATCACCTTGGTAGGACTGTACTACAGGCCCCAAATAGTCAGCGAGAAATTGAGGAGCAAATATGTAAGGAGATTACAGATAGCTGCAAGAATAATAGGGTGGTAGTAGTAGGGGACTTTAACTTTCCCAACATTGACTGGGACAGCCATAGCATTAGGGGCTTGGATGGAGGGAAATTTGTTGAGTGTATCCAGGAGGAATTTCTCATTCAGTATGTGGATGGACCGACTAGAGAGGGGGCAAAACTTGACCTCGCCTTGGGAAATAAGGAAGGGCAAGTGACAGAAGTGCTAGTGAGAGATCACTTTGGGACAAGTGACCATAACTCCATTAGTTTTAAGATAGCTATGGAGAATGATAGGTCTGGCCCAAGAGTTAAAATTCTTAATTGGGGCAAGGCCAATTTTGATGGTATCAGACAGGAACTTGCAGAGGTAGACTGGGGGAGACTGTTGGCAGGCAAAGGGACAGCTGGTAAATGGCAGGCTTTTAAAAATGTGTTAACCAGGGTGCAGGGTAAGCACATTCCCTTTAGAGTGAAGGGCAAGGCTGGTAGAAGTAGGGAACCCTGGATGACTCGAGATATTGAGACTCTGGTCAAAAAGAAGAAGGAGGCATATGACGTACATAAGCAACTGGGATCAAGTGGATCCCTTGAAGAGTATAGAGATTGTCGAAATAGAGTTAAGAGGGAAATCAGGAGGGCAAAAAGGGGACATGAAATTGCTTTGGCAAATAATGCAATGGAGAATCCAAAGAGATTCTACAAATACATAAAGGGGAAAAGAGTAACTAGGGACAGAGTAGGGCCTCTTAAGGATCAACAGGGCATCTATGTGCAGAGCCACAAGAGTTGGGTGAGATCCTGAATGAATATTTCTCATCGGTATTCACGGTGGAGAAAGGCATGGATGTTAGGAAACTAAGGGAAATAAATAGTGATGTCTTGAGAAGTGTGCATATTACAGAGGAGGAGGTGCTGGAAGTCTTAAAGCGCATCAAGGTAGATAAATCCCCGGGACCTGATGAAATGTATCCCAGGATGTTGTGGGAGGCTAGGGAGGAAATTGCGGGTCCCCTAACAGAGATATTTGAATCATCGGCAGCCACAGGTGAGGTGCCTGAAGATTGGAGAGTGGCGAATGTTGTGCCCTTGTTTAAGAAGGGCAGCAGGGAAAAGCCTGGGAACTACAGACCGGTGAGCCTAACGTCAGAGTAGTGAGGCCGTGGAATGCCCTACCTGCTACAGTAGTGAACTCGCCAACATTGAGGGCATTTAAAAGTTTATTGGATAAACATATGGATGATAATGGCATAGTGTAGGTTAGATGGCTTTTGTTTCGGTGCAACATCGTGGGCCGAAGGGCCTGTACTGCGCTGTATTGTTCTATGTTCTATGTTCTATGTCTGTAGTAGGTAAGTTGCTAGAAGGTATTCTGAGAGACAGGATCTACAAGCATTTAGAGAGGCAAGGACTGATTCGGGGCAGTCAGCATGGCTTTGTGCGTGGAAAATCATGTCTCACAAATTTGATTGAGTTTTTTGAGGGGGTGACCAAGAAGGTAGATGAGGGCAGTGCAGTAGACGTTGTCTACATGGACTTTAGCAAAGCCTTTGACAAGGTACCGCATGGTAGGTTGTTGCAGAAGGTTAAAGCTCACAGGATCCAGGGTGAGGTTGCCAATTGGATTCAAAATTGGCTGGACGACAGAAGACAGAGGGTGGTTGTAGAGAGTTGTTTTTCAAACTGGAGGCCTGTGACCAGTGGTGTGCCTCAGGGATCGGTACTGGGTCCACTGTTATTTGTGATTTATATTAATGATTTGGATGAGAATTTAGGAGGCATGGTTAGTAAGTTTGCAGATGACACCAAGATTGGTGGCACAGTGGATAGTGAAGAAGGTTATCTAGGATTGCAACGGGATCTTGATCAATTAGGCCAGTGGGCCGACGAATGGCCGATGGAGTTTAATTTAGATAAATGTGAGGTGATGCATTTTGGCAGATCGAATCAGGCCAGGACCTACTCAGTTAATGGTATGGAGTTGGTGAGAGTTATAGAACAAAGAGATCTAGGAGTACAGGTTCATAGCTCCTTGAAGGTGGAGTCGCAGGTGGACAGGGTGGTGAAGAAGGCATTCGGCATGCTTGGTTTCATTGGTCAGAACATTGAATACAGGAGTTGGGACGTCTTGTTGAAGTTGTACAAGACATTGGTACGGCCACACTTGGAATACTGTGTGCAGTTCTGGTCACCCTATTATAGAAAGGATATTATTAAACTGGAAAGAGTGCAGAAAAGATTTACTAGGATGTTGCCGGGACTTGATGGTTTGAGTTATAAGGAGAGGCGGGATAGACTGGGACTTTTTTCCTTGGAGCGTAGGAGGCTTAGGGGTGATCTTATAGAGGTCTATAAAATAATGAGGGGCATAGATAAGGTAGATAGTCAACATCTTTTCCCAAAGGTAGGGGAGTCTAAAACTAGAGGGCATAGGTTTAAGGTGAGAGGGGAGAGATTCAGAAGGGCCCAGAGGGGCAATTTCTTCACTCAGAGGGTAGTGAGTGTCTGGAATGGGCTGCCAGAGGTAGTAGTAGAGGCGGGTACAATTGTGTCTTTTAAAAAACATTTAGATAGTTACATGGGTAAGATGGGTATAGAGGGTTATGGGCCAAGTGCGGGCAACTGGGACTAGCTTAATGGTAAAAACTGGGCGGCATGGACTGGTTGGGCCGAAGGGCCTGTTTCCATGCTGTAAACTTCTATGATTCTATGATTCTATGATTCACTGACACACATACACAGACACTCACTGACACAAAAATCACTGAGAGACACAGAAACATAGACAGGCACACACACACACGGACACTGACACACGCAAACATAGACACACACACTAACACACACTGACACACACACGCTGACACACACGGACAGACACTGACACACACAAACAGACACACACACTGAGACACACACTGAGGCACACACACACACATTGAAACACATTCTAACAAACACACATACACACTGACACACACACGTATTGACACACACAAACACTGACACACACATTGACCCACACACTGACACACACACTGACACACACACTGACACACACATTGAGAAACACACATACACACTGACACACACACTCTGCCAAACACACACTGATGCACACACTGACACAGACAATGACATACACACTGACGCACGCACTGACACACACACAGACATACACACTTACACACTGACACACATACTGACAAACACACTTACACACTGATACACACACCCTGTCACACACACACACATATGCACAATGACACACACACTGACACAACAATGAGACACACACTGACACACACTCTGGCACACACATACTGACACACACTGACACACATACACAGACACACACTGACACACAAAATCACTGAGCGACACACAAACATAGACAGGCACACACACACGGACACTGACACATGCAAATATAGACACACACACTAACAGACACTGACACACACACTGAGACACACACTGACACACACACTGGCACACATATACACACACACTGACACACATACACTGACACACACATTGACACACAAACTGACATACACAAACACACAATGGCACACAAAAACACTGGCACATACACACAAACACAGACACACTCAAACTGACACAGATACGCTGACACACACACTTACACACTGACACACATACTGACAAACACACGTACACACTGACACGCACACCCTGCCACACACACATGCACAATGATACACACACTGACACAACAATGACACACACACTGACATACACAATGACACACACACACACTGGCACACATACACACAGACACAGAAACACACTGCCACACACACTGACACACATCATTGACACATACATTGACACACAAACTGACATACACAAACACACAGACACACAATGGCACACAAAAATACTGACACACACACACACACACTGACACACACACTGACACACACACACACTGACACACATATTGAGAAACACATATACACACTGACACACACACTCTGCCAAACACACACTGCGCACACACTGACACAGACATTGACATACACACTGACGCACGCACAGACACACACACTGACACACACACTTACACACTGACACACATACTGACAAACACACTTACACACACACCCTGCCCCACACACACACACACTGACACACACACTGAGACACATACTGACAAACACACATACACACTGACACACACACGTTGACTCACACACGCTGACACACACACACACACACATACACTGACACACAGACTGACAGACATACCGACACACACACTTACACACACACTCTGTCACACACATACTGACACACACTTACACACAGACACAGACACTCACTGACACAAAAATCATTGAGAGACACAGAAACATAGACAGGCACACACACACGGACACTGACACACGAAAACATAGACACACACACTAACATACACTGACACACACACGCTGACACACACGGACAGACACTGACACACACAAACAGACACACACACTGAGACACACACTGAGACACACACATGCACAATGATACACACACTGACACAACAATGACACACACACTGACATACACATACACAATGACACACACACACTGGCACATACACACAGACACAGAAACACACTGCCACACACACACTGACACACATCACTGACACACAAACTGACATACACGAACACACAGACACACAAAAACACTGACACACATACACACAAACACACTGACACACTCACACTGACACAGATACACTAACACACACACTGTTGCACACACTGACACACATACACTGACACACACGCTGACACACACACTGACACATACACAAAGACACTCACTGACACACAAAAACACTGAGGGACTCACAAACACAGACAAGCACACACTGGCACACACGGACAGTGACACACGCACTTACACACACTCTGACACCCACACTGAGACACATACGGACACACACTGAAACACACACACACACACTGACACACACACTGACATACACATACACAAAGACACACACACACTGGCACACATACACACAGACACAGAAACACACTGCCACACACACACAGACACACATCACTGACACACAAACTGACATACACAAACACACAGACACACAAAAACACTGACACACATACACACAAACACACTCAGACTGACACAGATACACTAACACACACACTGTTGCACACACTGACACACATACACTGACACACACGCTGACACACACACTGACACATACACAAAGACACTCATTGATACACAAAAACACTGAGGGACTCACAAACACAGACAAGCACACACTGGCACACACACGGACAGTGACACACGCACTTACACACGCACTTACATACACTCTGACACCCACACTGAGACACATACGGACACACACTGAAACACACACACACACACACACACTGACACACACACACACTGACACACATACTGAGAAACACATATACACACTGACACACACACTCTGCCAAACACACACTGCGCACACACTGACACAGACATTGACATACACACTGATGCACGCACTGACACACACACTTACACACTGACACACATACTGACAAACACACTTACACACACACCCTGCCCCCCACACACACACACACACACACTGACACACACACTGAGACACATACTGACAAACACACATACACATTGACACACACACGTTGACTCACACACGCTGACACACACACACTGACACACACACTGACAGACATACTGACACACACACTTACACACACACTCTGTCACACACATACTGACACACACTGACACACTTACACAGACACTCACTGACACAAAAATCACTGAGAGACACAGAAACATAGACAGGCACACACACACGGACACTGACACACGAAAACATAGACACACACACTAACACACACTGACACACACGCTGACACACACGGACAGACACTGACACACACAAACAGATACACACACTGAGACACACACTGAGACACACACACACATTGAAACACATTCTAACAAACACACATACACACTGACACACACATGTATTGACACACACAAACACAGACACACACATTGACCCACACATTGACACACATACACGCTGACACACACGGACACACACAAACAGACTGGTACACAGACACTGTCGCACACACACTGACACACACACACTGGCACACACACACGCTGACACACATGGACACACACAAACAGACACACACATTGACACACACTGACACACACACTAACACACACATACACACACTGACACACATACTAGCAAACATACATACACACTGACACACACTCTGACACACATACTGAAACATACACACACACTGACACACACACTGACGCACACACTGACACACACACTGACACATACACACTGACACACACACTGATGCACACACTGACACACACATACACTGACACATACATACACTGGGCAGGATTCTGCCCTACCCGGCGTGGCGGGGGGGTTCCGGCGTAATGGAGTGGCGGGAACTACTCCGGTGTCGGGCCGCCCCAAAGGGGCTAGGCCCGCGCCGGAGTGGTTTCCGCACCGCCGGCTGGCGGGAAAGGCCTTTGGCGCCACGCCAGCCGGCGCCGAAAGGTCTTCGCCGGGCGTCGCATGGGCGGGAGCGTCAGCGGCTGCTGACGTCATCCCCGCACATGCGCAGGGGAGGGGGTCTCTTCCACCTCCGCCATAGTGAAGACCAAAGAAAAAGAGTGCCCACACGGCACAGGCCCGCCCCCGGATCGGTGGGCCCCAATGGGCCAGGCCACCGTGGGAGTAACCCCGGGGCCAGATCGCCCCGCGCCTCCCCAGGACCCTGCCCACGCCGCCTTGTCCCGCCATTCAAAAGGTGGTCTGATCCACGCCAGCGGGAGAGGGCTGACAGCGGCAGGACTTCGGCCCATCGCGGGATTCACGCCAGCCCCCGGCGATTCTCCGACCCGGTGGGGGGTCGGAGAATCGCGCCCACTGACACACACTTACATGTGCAATACTGACACACACACGCACTGACACACACATGTATTGACACACACACTGACACACACACACACTGACACACACGCACGCAGTGACACACACACTGACACACACATTGACAAACATACACAGGCACACACACACTGACACACACACTGACATACACACACGGACACATACATTGACACACACACACACTGACACACACAGACAATGACACACACACGCGCACACACAGTGAGGCACACACACTGACACATCCGCTAGCACCCACTAACAGCCACATTGACACACACAGACAATGACACACCCTCACATATAGCGATGCAGACACACTGACACACACACACTGACACACAAAAACACTGACAAACATACGCACACGCATTGACACACACACACTGACACACAAACACTGATACACACACAATGACATACACACAGACACAGAACGACACACAAAAACACTGACACACATACAAACACACAGACACACTGACACATAACAATACTGACACACACACACTGACACACACACACTGACACACATGCTAACGTACACACACACTGACACACTGGTACACAGACACTGGCACACACACACTAGCACACACACACTGACACACACTCACTGACACACACTCACTGACACACATACTGACACACACTGGCACACACAAACAGACACACATTGACACACACACTGAGACACACACTGACACACACACACACACACACACACTGACACACATTCTAACAAACACACATACACACTGGCACACACACTCTGACACACACTGACACGCACACACACTGACACACACATACACTGACACGCACTCATATGTCCAAATACTGACACATGCACACTGACACACACAAACGGACGCACACTGACATGCGCACACACACTGACACACACACACACTGATGCATATTCACACACACCCACACAAACATGCACACATGTGCACATGATTGACAAGAACGTATATAAAAAACTTCATTGCCATTCTTCAGACAGAATGAACTCCATATGATGTGAACAAAAGCATGATTCACCGCCGGCGGGATTCCACGTTTTGCCGGCGCCCGGGGGTTTCCTGACCGCGTGGGGCTGCCCCACAATGGGAAACCCCATTGACCGGCCGGGGTAACAGAGAATCCCGCCGCGAGTCGGGGCAGAAATATGGCGCGGCGGGCGGAGAATCCAGCCCATGGTTCTCCAAATGTGTGTTTCTTCTGCAAAGCTGAACCTTAATTTTAATGAATCGGAAATCATGGGTGACACATCCTTTACATTCTGATGCATCTTACTGGTACTAGGAACTGGGGCAGCACGGTAGCATTGTGGATAGCACAATTGCTTCACAGCTCCAGGGTCCCAGGTTCGATTCCGGCTTGGGTCACTGTCTGTGTGGAGTCTGCACATCCTCCCCGTGTGTGCGTGGGTTTCCTCCGGGTGCTCCGGGTTCCTCCCACAGCCCAAAGATGTGCGGGTTAGGTGGATTGGCCATGATAAATTGCCCTTAGTGTCCAAAATTGCCCTTAGTGTTGGGTGGGGTTACTGGGTTATGGGGATAGGGTGGAGGTGTGGACCTTGGGAAGGGTGCTCTTTCCAAGAGCCGGTGCAGACTCGATGGGCTGAATGGCCTCCTTCTGCACTGTAAATTCTATGTAAACTCTGGGCTGGATCAGTGAATTTTAGAAATCTTTGCTGCAAAGCGGTTTTGACAAAGTGCTTTAAATACAAAGCCATTTAATCCCTCTTTTCCTGCAGACATTTCTTGTTTGGGTACAGATGCAAATGTATCGAATGTCTTCAGTCGTTAATTGAAATAACTGTTCATATGATGAGCCGAGACAGCGAGTGTCAGCAGATTGTTCAATTGCAGCCTGTGTCAATCCTATCATCTTTCAGAAACAATGTCCACTTTTCAGCCAGGACCACTGGACAGCCAGCGGGGGCAGGAATCCTCACTCTCTACCGTCGACGTTTACCTGTGCCTGCTTAAACCACCTGAACGAACTCAGCATTATCCAACATTGACTATGGGAACTATGGAGCTGCATGGCTAAGTATATAACAGTACATTGTGCATTTAGCAAATCAGCCACCAGGGCAGCTTGTATAAGGCAAATCAAACTCAGTATTGAAATCGCTGTCAGCATATTGACCGACGCAAACATCTGTACCAAAGTCCTCTTTTTGCTTTGTTGCTCAACCACTCCACTAATTTAGCAGAATGGTTAACTTGGTAGGAGCTTTTGCACAACATCACTGCCAACAACAATTTCCATCCTCTTGATTAAACTAAGAATAAATAGGGGTGGTTAGAATGTGGAACATAATCGCCATTGATTTTCCATTATTTCAGCTTTAAATACGTGGACATCACCTAACTAACCCCTGTCCTCCTCTTCCAGCTTTCCCTTCCACACCGATTGTATTCTCTGAGAATCACTGATGGTTCTCAACAAATTCCCCTTGGATACTCGTGAGATATTTAATTTTGCTGACATGTATAAATAAAAACGCACCAGAATGCTGGCACCATCCCTCTGCTGGTCAAAGAACAAAGAGCAATACAGCACAGGAACAGGCCCTTCGGCCCTCTAAGCCTGCGCCGACCATGGTACCTGCCTAATCTAAAAACCGCCTGCACTTACGGAGTCCATATCCTTCCATTCCCACCCTATTCATATATTTGTCTACATGCCCCTAAATTGCCTCTATCGTACCTGCTCCCACCACCTCACCAGGCAGCGGGTTCCATATATTTACCATTCTCTGAGTTAAAAAAACGGTCATTCAAAAAAGGGGCTCAGCATTTCTTTCCCCTGGGGTCTAATGTCAGAGCGGTCCATTAAAGGCTGCCAGTTCGAAACGGTGATCGGGCAGAAAGAAAGAAACAATTTAAAAAGAAAACCAATTATAGATGCCACCTTCTCCGGGCGAGTGATGTATTTTGAACTGGATGCTTGAATTAAGACGTGTCCAAACATAATCAGCTGGAAATCAACACAAAGTCAGCCAGGAACCTGGTGTGACACCGATCCACAGACCGCATTTGGAAATGACAAACAGGATCGAGTTCAAACCCCCCTCCCCTCCGCCCCTGTGAAAGTTGCAAGTTAAATTTGTATTCTCATTGTAGAGGCAGATGACTTACCCACAGTTGTGAACACGGTACAACAGAAAAACAAAGAACCGAGAAAGTTCCACTGATTCTTATTTTCTTTAAGAGTGGACCAATAACTTTGGAAATCCATCAGTTTTTTCCTTACTGCATCTTTGAAGTACTTTTTTCCAGCTTCAGTTTCATTCCCTACAAGTAAAGATATGCATCAAAGTGTTGGTGTAACCGCCAAAGACACCAAGAACAACTATTTTGATTTAAAATATATTTTTTAGTAGGGGGGGCGTTGAATGATATAAACTATAACCTCATGCAATTATAATATTTTATTCAGGATAGATTTGAATTTCAAGTAAGGGGTCATGGCAGATATTAATTATAGAAACTGAAGCAAAGGCCTAAACGGTTAGAAGGAACGTTAAGGGAAGATAAATTCAGCATACCTTCATGAGTCTTGTTGGCAATTTCCCACAGCTCATTCAAAAAATTGTCATAGTTCTTTGCTGATTCATTGGTCCTTTCCAGCTGCTCAAACAGAAACGCTCCGAAGACTGCGTACATTACCAGGAGGAAGACCAGGAATAAATGAGGAAGAATGGCATTCAGAACTCGGAGACTCCGGAATTTGCATTTGGAAGCAGGATTTTGCTCCGGAACGGACATCTCATTTGCCGGAGGCAATGTGATGATGGGAATGTCAGCTGCAGCAGAGTCTCTGTCTTTTAAATGCATTGCACGAGATAGAGTGCCTCACTTAAAATAACCACCAAGAGTCTATGGTCATGAAGGACTTCAGGCCATTGGCAAATTAGCTGATTCAACTTCAACTCCCCAAGGAGAAAACAAACAGCCTCAACAGCAGCATTTACTAGAAATTAATATTGATCCTTGCAGCTTTAATGCAGACTGGTGAAAAGAAATATTTACCAGCTTCCAGATAGAGTGAAGCTACCTGGTCTTGTATGTGTTTGCCAGCAGCATCCTGCCGTCAGGTGGCCCAAAACTTTATCCAAATGACACATTTCAGTTTACAAAATGTTGTATAAGTGCATGGGGAAAAAATGCAGCTCTGAGCCAGGCAGTTATTAAAATAGATTTTCCTATTGGAATAGTTTAATTATTCAAAAACTAACTTAAATCATCATTTATTTGTTAGATCTATTTCTCGACAGAATTACAGCAATTCTTGAAGGGCAGAACATTGGGGAAAGTGGGACTTGATAAATCCTTCCTGACACAGGCACAAGGAACCAAATCGTCCTTGTCCTCTTTTTTTTGAAAATATTTTTATTGAGTTTTCATATTTTATATCCAACAACAAATAAATTACAAAACCGCGCCAAAAACCCGTGTGTCCACAAGCAAGTATCTTCACTACAACTGTGGCCGTGACCCCCTCCTTTAGTTGGAGTAAATATTTTACATGAAAACACATATTTACAAACATTTATTTAGAGTTAGGTTTGGGCCTTAGCTTGCCCTCGGACACATCTATCAGCGAGACATTGGGCTCATTGGTGCCTGCTTCATGGGTACTATGAACGCCCTCAGTGCTCCAAAATGCCATGCATGGCACAGATGCTCATTTCTCTGGTGAAACATGTCAGATGCCTGTTGGTGCAGATGTTAATGTGTGCAAAACGATTGTCAGCCAGAAGTATGCAGAGCAGACAGACCATGAAGTCCTTGAGTGGGCCACACTGCCATTTTTGGAGCTCAAATCTCCAGCTTAAGCCCGCTCTTAAATATCCACAGTTGAACGCATGGTCAGCAGCAGCAAGCACATCTCCATCGTTGCCATTTAAATGATTGGCGACTACTGATGAAATGTTAACTCTGGTTCTCGCTATACAGATGCTGCCAGAGCTGCTGAGGTGTCTCAACATTTTCTGTTTTTACCCCAGGTTTCTACCATCCACAGATTTTGCTTATGCTCTCATGCGCAGCTGCTGGTCGATTTCTTCAGGCTATTGCTCTTGCTCCATACGTTTTTGGTGCTTTCTATAGTTGTTTCCAGTTGCAAAAGTCTACAGTGACTGGTATGGCAGATGCTGAAGGAGATTTTGCTGACTTTGAGCTAATTGCTCCCAGTGAGTGTAATAGCAGGAATACAGTACAAGCTGGAAAGCAAAAAGAGGTCACGCAGAACAAAACAAGCTGCTGGATGAGGGAGGCGGAGGAGGATGGGGAGGATTACCCTCATTAGGAGGCCATATCAGTCCATAGGCCATGGGCTCCTATCTTATTCATAAGCCATAAGACTCATGAGCAGAATTAGGTGACTCGGCCCATCGGGTCTGCTCCGTCATTCAATCATGGCTGATATTTTTCTCATCCTCATTCTCCTGTCTTCTCCCCATAACCCCTGATCCCCTTATTGATCAAAAACCTAACTATTTTTGTCTTTTTCTTAAAAAAATATATTTATTAAAGTTTTTTAACAACAAAATTTTTTCCCCTTACAAACAATAACCACCCCCCCATAACAAAATAACACAAAATCGCACTGAGCAAGATATATACATGGCAAAATGGTATATTTACATAGCTTTATACACTGGCTCTCGCCCGCACGTGCCAGTTTCCCCCACCCTCCATGTTATCTCCTGCTCATCCACCCCCTCAAACAATCTCTCATTCCCCCCCCCCAAGGGTTGCTGCTGCTGCTGACCGACCTTCCTCTAACGCTCCGCGAGGTAGTCTAGGAACGGTTGCCACCGCCTGTAGAACCACTGCGCAGACCCTCTCAAGGCAAACTTAATCCTCTCCAGCTTTATGACCCAGCCATGTTGTTTATCCAGGCCTCCAGGCTGGGGGGCTTTGCCTCTTTCCACATTAGCAAGATCCTTCGCCGGGCTACTAGGGACGCAAAGGCCAGAATTCCGGCCTCTTTCGCCTCCTGCACTCCCGGCTCATCCACTAATCCGAATATTGCTAGCCCCCAGCTTGGCTTGACCCGGAATTTCACCACCTGAGATATTGCTCCCGCCACTCCTCTCCAGAACCCCTCCAGTGCCGGGCATGACCAAAACATATGGACATGGTTCGCCGGACTCCCTGAACACCTTCCACATCTGTCCTCTACCCCAAAGAACCTACTCAACCTCGCCCCCGTCAAGTGCGCTCTGTGGACCACCTTAAATTGTATCAGGCTGAGCCTGGCACATGAGGAGGAGGAATTAACCCTACCCAGGGCATCAGCCCACAAACCTTCCTCGATCTCTTCCCCCAGCTCCTCCTCCCATTTACCCTTCAACTCTTCTGCTAGCTCTTCCCCCTCTTCTTTCATCTCTTGGTGTATTGCCGAAAACTTGCCCTCCCCGACCCATACGCCCGAGATCACCCTGTCTTGAATTTCTTGTGCCGGGAGCAACGGGAATTCCCTGACCTGTCGCCTCACAAAAGCTCTCACCTGCATATATCAAAAAGCATTTCCCGGGGTAACTCAAACTTCTCCTCCAGTGCCCCGAGGCTCGCAAATGTCCCGTCAATGAACAGGTCCCCCATTCTTCTAATCCCCGCCCGATGCCAGCCCTGGAACCCCCTGTCCATCTTCCCCGGGACAAACCGGTGGTTACCCCTGATCGGGGACCACACCGAGGCTCCCACTGCACCCCTGTGCCATCTCCACTGGCCCCAGATCCTTAATGTTACCGCCACCACCGGGCTCGTGGTATACTTTGATGGCGAGAACGGCAGCGGTGCCGTCACCAACGCCCCCAAGCTCGTTCCTTTACAGGACGCCATCTCCACCCTCTTCCATGCCGCCCCCTCTCCCTCCATAACCCACTTGCGGATCATCGCCACATTTGCTGCCCAGTAGTGGCTCCCTAGGTTTGGCAGCGCCAACCCTCCTCGGTCCCTACTGCGTTCCAGGAACCCTCTCCTTACCCTCGGGGTCTTATTCGCCCAACAAACCCCATAATACTCCTACCTACTCGCTTGAAAAAGCCCTTGGTGATCACGATGGGAAGGCACTGAAACACAAACAAAAACCTCGGAAGGACCACCATTTTGACCGACTGCACTCGACCCGCCAACGAGAGTGGCAACATGTCCCATCTTTTGAAGTCCACCTCCATTTGGTCCACCAACCTCGTCAGATTCAATTTGTGTAGGGCCCCCCAACTCCTGGCTATCTGGATCCCCAGATACCGAATACTCCCCACCGCACTCCTCAGCGGTAGGACCCCTATCCCTCTTTCCTGGTCCCCTGCCTGTAATACAAAAAGCTCACTCTTCCCTACATTGAGCTGATAGCCCGAGAACTCCCCAAACTCCCTCAGAGTCTGCATGACCTCCGCCATCCCCTCCATTGGGTCCGCCACGTACAGCAGCAGGTCATCCGCGTATAGCGACACCCGATGCTCTTCTCCCCCGCGGACCACCCCCCTCCATTTATTAGACTCCCTCAGTGATATGGCCAAGGGTTCGATCGCCAATGCAAACAACAGGGGGGACAGGGGGCACCCCTGCCTCGTTCCTCGGTACAGCCGAAAGTACTCCGACCTCCGCCAGTTCGTCACCACACTCGCCACCGGGGGGCTGTATAGGAGCTTAACCCAGCTAATAAACCCTCCCCCGAACCCAAACCTACGCAACACCTCCCAGAGGTACTCCCACTCTACTCGGTCAAAGGCCTTTTCCGCGTCCATAGCTGCCACTATCTCCGCCTCTCCCTCCTCCGATGGCATCATTATCACGTTTAAGAGCTGCCGCACATTAGTATTTAATTGCCTGCCCTTTACGAATCCCGTCTGGTCCTCATGAATCACCCCCGGGACACAGTCCTCAATCCTCGTGGCCAGCACTTTTGCCAATAACTTAGCGTCCACATTGAGGAGCGAAATCAGCCTGTACGATCCACATTGCAGTGGGTCCTTGTCTCGCTTTAGAATCAAGGAAATTGTCGCCTCCGACATTGTCGGGGGCAGGTACCCCTCCTCTCTTGCCTCGTTAAAGGTCCTCACTAATAGCGGGGCCAACAGGTCCACATACTTTCTATAGAACTCCAACGGGAACATAGAACATAGAACATAGAAAATACAGCACAGAACAGGCCCTTCGGCCCACGATGTTGTGCCGAACCTTTGTCCTAGATTAATCATAGATTATCATTGAATCTACAGTGCAGAAGGAGGCCATTCGGCCCCCTGAGTCTGCACCAGCTCTTGGAAAGAGCACCCTACCCAAACTCAACACCTCCACCCAACACCAAGGGCAATTTGGACATTAAGGGCAATTTATCATTGGCCAATTCACCTAACCCGCACATCTTTGGACTGTGGGAGGAAACCGGAGCACCCGGAGGAAACCCACGCAGACACGGGGAGGACGTGCAGACTCCACACAGACAATGACCCAAGCCGAAATCGAACCTGGGACCATGGATCTGTGAAGCAATTGTGCTATCCACAATGCTACCGTGCTACGTCCGGCCCCGGGGCCTTCCCCGCCTGCATACTCCCCAAACCCTTACTCAGCTCCTCCAACCCGATTGGTGCCCCCAAACCAGCCGCCTCTTGCTCCTCCACCCTCGGGAACTTCAGTTGGTCTAGGAATCGCCTCATCCCCTCTTCCCCCCCTGGGGGCTGGGATCTGTACAGCTCTTCATAGAAGGCCTTGAATACCTTGTTTATTTTCGCTGCACTCTGAACTGTGGCTCCCCTTCCATCTTTGATTCCCCCTATTTCCCTCGCTGCCGTCCTCTTACGGAGCTGGTGTGCCAGCATCCGACTGGCCTTTTCCCCGTACTCGTAGGTCGCCCCCTTCGCCTTCCTCCACTATGCCTCCGCCTTCCCCGTGGTCAACAGGTCAAACTCCGACTGGAGCCGTCGCCTTTCCCCAAGTAATCTTTCCTCCGGGGCCTCTGCGTATCTCCTGTCCACTCGCAAAATCTCCCCCACTAACCTCTCCCTTTCCATGCCCTCTGTCTTCTCCCTATGAGCCCTGATGGAGATTAGCTCTCCCCGATCACCGCCTTCAACGCCTCCCATACCACCCCCACTCGCACATCCCCGTTGTTGTTGGCCTCCAAGTACCTTTCGATACACCCCCTCACCTTCCCACACTGCCAGCAGTCCCACGTCCAGCCGCCACAGCGGGCATTGGTCCCTCTCCTCTCCCAGCCCCATTTCCACCCAGTGCGGGGCATGGTCCGAAACGGCTATGGCCGAATACTCCGTCCCCTTCACCCTCGGGATGAGCGCCCTGCCCAGAACAAAGAAATCTATCCAGGAGTAGGCCTTGTGCACGTGGGAAAAGAAAGAAAATTTCCTGGCCTGCGGTCTTGCAAACCTCCATGGGTCCACTCCCCCCATCTGATCCATAAACCCCCTGAGCACCTTGGCCGCCGCCGGCCTCTTTCCCGTCCTTGATCTGGAGCGGTCCAGTGCTGGGTCCAGCACTGTATTGAAGTCCCCTCCCATTATCAGTCCTCCTACCTCCAGGTCCGGAATGCGCCCCAACATGCGCTTCATGAATCCAGCATCATCCCAGTTCAGGGCGTACACATTTACCAACACCACCCACGTCCCTTGCAACCTACCACTCACCATCACGTATCTCCCTCCATTGTCCGCTACGATAGTCTTGGCCTCAAATGACACATGCTTTCCCACCAGAATTGCCACCCCTCTATTTTTCGCGTCCAGTCCCGAGTGAAATACCTGTCCTACCCATCCCCTTCTTAACCTAAACTGGTCCGCCACCTTCAGGTGTGTCTCTTGGAGCATAGCCACGTCTGCCTTCAGTCCCTTCAGGCCCCTCACGTTCCACGTTATCAGCTGGATTGGAGGGGCTCTCACAACCCCCCCCCCCACCCCCCCCACCCCCACACCCCCGCCGACTAGCCATCTCCTTTTCTGGGCCAATCCCGTGTCCGCGTCTCCCTCACCCTCCAGTCCCCCAGCCGGGGGACCTCCATCCCGACCACCTCTTCTGTGTCCCATTCCCTTTCGGCCAGTGCAGCAGCAACCCTTTCCCCCCCCCTTCCCCCCTTCCTCCCCTCCCCTCCCCCCCACTAGATCCCTGTCTAGCTTTTTTGCTCCCCCCATATCACTCCTGTAAATCAGCTGGCACCTGCTGACCCCGGCTTCCCCCGCCATCACTTTTACCCCCCGTGGGGGAGTCTCCCAATCAATATACGTTCCTTCGTTCCCCTTCCCGCCTTTCTTCTCGCGCGCGGGAAAAGAACCCCGCGCTTTCCAAAGCCTGCCCTGCCCCCTCTGGCGCAGCTCCTGTCGCGGCCTTGTCTCTCTCCCCCAGCCCATATAACATTTCCTGCGCGTGATTGACCCCCTATATACAACAACCATCATACTTCAACCCTCAAACACCCCCCACCCTCACAAACCCTCAATTAGAGTCCAACTTTTCAGTTAGTATAAAGGTCCACGCCTCTTCGGGCATTTCGAAGTAGTGGTGTTGGCCATTATGTGTAACCCACAGTCGCGCTGGCTGCAACATTCCAAATTTCACTCCTTTCCGATGCAGCACCTCTTTGGCCCGGTTGAAACCCGCTCTCCGCTTAGCGACCTCCGTGCTCCAGTCCGGGTACATTCTGATCTCTGCATTGTCCCACTTGCTGCTCCGCTCCTTCTTGGCCCATTTCAGGACCCTCTCTTTGTCCGTAAACTGGTGAAATCTCACCACCATCGCCCTTGGCGGCTCATTTGCCTTGGGCTTCCTCGCCAGCACCCGGTGCGCCCCTTCCAGCTCCAGCAACCTCGGGGGGGCCTCCGCGCCCATCAGCGCCCCGATCATTGTGCCCGCATATGCCGCGGCATCGGCCCCCTCCACTCCTTCTGGGAGACCCAGGATCCTCAGATTGTTTCTCCTCGACCTGTTCTCCAGGTCTTCGAGTCTAACCGCCCACGTCTTGTGTAGCGCCTCGTGCCGCTCCACTCTCACCGGCAGGCCCAAGAGCTCGTCCTCATTCTCACTCACTTTTTCCTGGATCTCCTGGATCTTCACCTCGTGGGCTTTCTGGGTTGCCCCAAGTCCTTCAATTATTGCCAGCATCGGCGCCACCATCTCCTTACGCAGCTCCTCGAAGCAGCGCTTGATGAATTCCTGCATCTCCTCTTTGTCCCCGGCCGCCGCCATTTTGCTTATTTTCCCTCTCTTCTCCCGCTGCTCCAATGCCACTTTTTTGGCCGTTTCGCTGCGTGTCCGGTCCATACAAGTTAGTAGGGGGCCTCTCTCCTCTCTTCCCCATGGGTTTGCTCTAAAAAAAGTTCCGTTGGGGCTCTTCTAGCGAGCCCGAAAGTCCGTGTTCGCGGGAGCTGCCGAATCGTGCGGCTTAGCTCCGCATAGCTGCAACCGGAAGTCAACTATCTCTGTCTTAAAGACACTCAGTGATTTGGCCTCCACAGCCTTCTGCGGCAAAGAGTTCCACAGATTCACCACCATCTGGCTGAAGAATTTCCTCTTCATCTCTGTTTTAAAGGACCGTCCCTTTAGTCTGAGATTGTGTCCTCTGCTTCTAGTTTTCCCTACAAGTGAAAACATCCTCTCCACGTCCACTCTATCCAGGCCTCGCAGTATCCTGTAAATTTCAGTCAGATCCCCCCTCATCCTTCTAAACTCCAACGAGTCCAGACCCAGAGTCCTCAACCATTCATCATATGACAAGCTCTTCATTCCAGGAATCATTCTTGTGAACCTCCTCTGGACCCTTTCCAAGGCCACTACATCCTTCCTTAGATACGGGGCCCAAAACTGCTCACAATACTCCAAATGGGGTCTGACCAGAGAAGCATTTCCCCATTTAGAAAACAGTCTATGCCTAAATTCCTCCTTCCAAAGTGCATAACCTCACACTTTTCCACATTGTATTTCATCTGCCCCTTCATTGCCCACTCTCCTAAGCCTGTCCAAATCCTTCTGCAGCCCCCTTGCTTCCTCAATATTACCTGTCCCTCTACAGATCTGTGTATCATCTGTAACCTTAGCAACAGTGCCTTCAGTTCCTTCTTCCAGATCATTAATGTACATTGTGAAAAGTTGTGGTCCCAGCACCGACCCCTGAGGCACACCACTAGTCACCAGCTGTCATCCTGAAAAAGAACCCTTTATCCACACTCTCTGCCTTCTGCCAGTCAGCCAATCCTCTATCCATGCCAGGATCCTACCCTTAATACCATGGGCTCCTACTGTATTTAATAGTCTCCTATGTGGCACCTTGTGAAAGGCCTTCTGGAAATCTAAATCAATCACGTCCACTGGTTCTCCTTTGTCTAACTTCCTTGTTACCTCCTCAAAGAACTCTAACCGATTTGTCAGACATGACTTCCACTTGACGAAGCTGTGCTGACTCAGTCCTATTTTACCATGCACTTCCAAGTACTCCGAATCTCATCTTTAATAATGGACTCTAAAATCTTACTAATAACCGAAGTCAGGCTAACCGGCCTATAATTTCCCGTCCTCTGCCTCCCTCCCTTCTTTTTTAAAAAAAGAAATATTTTATTGAAAATTTTTGGTCACAGTACATTGTGTATCCTTTACACAGTAATATAACAATATAAATAACAATGGCCAGTTTTATAAACAAGAAATAAATAATATATAAACAAAAACAAAAACAAAACTAAATGGCAACTGCCTTGTCCCAGATAAATATTCTCCAAAAATATGTTTTAACAGTCCAATATACAATTATCTATAACAACAACCTATACATATTATACTTATATATTAACATCCCTGAGAATCCCTCTGGCTCCTCCCCCCCCCCCCCCCCCGGGCTGCTGCTGCTGTCTTCTTCTTTTCCATTCCCTCTATCTTTCTGTGAGGTATTCGACGAACGGTTGCCACCGCCTGGTGAACCCTTGAGCCGATCCCCTTAGGACGAACTTGATCCGCTCCAGCTTTATAAACCTTGCCATGTCATTTATCCAGGTCTCCACACCCGGGGGCTTGGCTTCCTTCCACATCAACAGTATCCTGCGCCGGGCTACTAGGGACGCAAAGGCCAAAACATCAGCCTCTCTCGCCTCCTGCACTCCCGGCTCTTCTGCAACCCCAAATATAGCCAACCCCCAGCTTGGTTCGACCCGGACCCCCACTACCTTCGAAAGCACCTTTGTCACCCCCACCCAAAACCCCTGTAGTGCCGGACATGACCAGAACATGTGGGTGTGATTCGCTGGGCTTTTCGAGCATCTCGCACACCTATCATCTACTCCAAAAAATTTGCTAAGCCGTGTTCCAGTCATATGCGCCCTGTTTAACACCTTAAATTGTATCAGGCTTAGTCTGGCACACGAGGACCCTCCCTCCCTTCTTAAACAGCGGTGTTACATTAGCCACTTTCCAGTCCTCTGGGACCCTTCCTGCCTCCAGTGATTCCTGAAAGGTCACCACCAATGCCGCCACAATTTCCTCACCTATCTCTTTTAGAACCCTGGGGTGTAGTCCATCCGGTTCAGGTGACTTATCCACCTTCAGACCTTTCTGTTTCCCTAGAACCTTCTCCTTAGTAATGGTCAATATACTCACCTCTGCCCCCTGATTCTCCTGGAGCTCTGGCATCCCACTGGTGTCTTCCACCATGAAGACTGATGCAAAGTAACTACCTCAGTTCCTCTGCCATTTCTTTGTTTCCTATTATTACTTCTCCAGCCACATTTTCCAGTGGTCCAATATCTATTTTTGCCTCTCTCTTACCTTTTATATAATGAAAAAAATCTCTTCCCATCTTCTTTTATCTTACTAGCTAGCTTGCACTCATACTTCATCTTCTCCCCCCTTATTGCCTTTTTAGTTTCCTCTGCTCGCTGTTCTGCTCTCTATTCAGAGAGCAATTCCCCTGGATGAACTTGAGCAAAGAACAATATGTGAGTCGACTGCCCTTTAGTAATATCCTCATTGAACTCACCTGCTGTAGTCACAACTGCAATCTTAAAGCTAAATCAGGGCAAGGCTGCAAGGCCAATGGCTGTGAAGGTGGTCATGGCCATGAACTTTAATGTGTCAGGTTCCTTCCAGGCTAGATCTAGAGATATTACAACATCTCACAGTTTGCCAGCCTCTGTTGCAGAAATTCAACACATTTAGCAATATTTTGTTTTCTCTTGCCTGAGATAAGGAGGCAGAGAGCATTCAATTTCACTTAGATTACAGGTTTCCCCATGGTGAGGGGTGCCATTGATTGCACAAACATTGGGTGGGTTTCTCTGTAGTCCGACAGTGAAAACGGGATCCGTGATAGGGCGGAGAATGTCTTCCGACAGCGGATTCGGGGCAGACACTGGTTCAATGCCGGTTCTCAATGCTCCAGCCCCTCCAAATCGGCATTATTGGGGCGCGCATTGCGCGCAGTTGGAAGACCATTGGCAGGTCATCAGCCAGCCCCCCCCCCACCCCCCGCGATGCTCCGCCCCCGGTGGACCGAGTTCCCGACAACGCGGGCCACGTGTGGTCCCAGCGGTCGGAAACCTGATGTGCCGGCTGCGGACAGTGTCCAGCGCTGCCACACTCGTCCGGGATCCATGCCGCTGGCCGGAGGGCTGCTGCTCGGGCTGGGGGGAGTGGTGGAAGGTGGCCAGGGGGTGTGCTGTGGGGTCGGGGTGAGCAGGTTAGGGTTCCAGCATGGCCGGCGCCATGTTTTCCGGCGTGACCGGTGCAGCTCGTCAGCCCTGCGCATACGCGGCTGGGACTCGGCGATTTCTCCAGCCATTTTCCACGCGTTCCGCGGGTGTTCCGTGCGGCGCCGGTGCTAGCCCCTCTTTGCCTCCTCCCCAAAAGTCAATGGACATTTGGCTGCTATCCAAATTTTAAGGTGCCACTCACACCAATTCGTGCCGCAGGCAGGACTGGAAAATCCTGGCCTTTGCCTTACAAACGAAAGAGAAGTGTGTCAGTGAATGAGGTGCAATCTGTCTGGGTGATGTGACTGTCATTGCTGAATAGCTGGCAGTGTGTATAAGCTGTGAGATGTGGACGTGAGGATGGGGTGAAACATATGAGTGTTATGGATGAGTCCTAATTGATGGAGTTTGCTGATAGGTGAG
The DNA here is from genome assembly GCF_047496885.1 of Scyliorhinus torazame. Taxonomy (NCBI): domain Eukaryota; kingdom Metazoa; phylum Chordata; class Chondrichthyes; order Carcharhiniformes; family Scyliorhinidae; genus Scyliorhinus; species Scyliorhinus torazame. The sequence goes on along the minus strand of NC_092722.1, from coordinate 172,388,956 downwards.
TAATGGGTGTGTGGTAATTTGAGCAGTGTCTGAGGCTATTGGGGCAGATGATGGGACATTAGGAAGCATTTGAAGATCCATTTACAGACCATCACCACTCGTGTCAGGTCATTGAACTTCTTTTGGCACTGAATCCAGTTTATCAGGTCTTGACTCATCTTATTTACCTCCTTAGCTATCTGCTGCTATTGCCTTTTGTGTCTGAAGGGTCTCCTGGCCCCCTGAGGATACAGGACATCTCTCCTCCTTTTCACTTCCTCCACCATAATTTGCAGAACACCATCTGAAAACATTAGAGCATATTCTCTTCCCTGTTTCCTTAACGATTGCCAGGTCTTATTTTCTTCAGACAATACTCATTGCTACAGCCACAATGCATCTCTCCTGTAAAAGGTGCAGGCTGGCTTACAGCAGCTGGATAGATTTAAGTGATGCTAACCACTCACGATATTGGGTCCCTGCTGATGCATACAACCAACGAACAGCAGACATGATGGAGATGAGCATTATAATTAGCGGTTATTTTATTTATTTGTCGCTGGCTGAGACAGCATTTATTGCTCATCCCTAGCTGCCCTTGTTCAGCGAGAATTTAAGAGAGAACCACATTCCTATGGATCTGGAGTCACATGGAAGCCAGGTTAAGTAAGGATGACAGATTTTCTTCCCAAAAGGACATTAATGAACTAGTATGGGTTTTTACAACAATCGACAATGGTTTCATGGTTAATTCCAGATTTTTTTTTATTGAATTGAAATTTCACCACCTGCCGTTGTGGGATTCGGACCCAGGTCCCCAGAGCATTAACTTGGGCCTCTAGGTTACTAGCCCAGTGATATTACCACCAACTCACCCTCTCCCATAGCCACTTTCTGATGGCTAACAAATTTATGCCCCTCCGGGTCTCTGGGGGTGGTTTTAATCCCAAAGAATGAGTGAGTTTGGGCTGATCGAGTGAGAAGTTTATATTTTTTAAATTTCAAACCTGACACCTAGCCAAAATGTTTGGTTTTAACATAGGCGACAGATGCCCATACCTCTCTCAGGAGTCGATGGGGGAGGGGAGTGAGTGACCAAACCCCTCTCAGGAGGCGATGGGGACAGGGAGTGAGTGTCCAAACCCCTCTCAGGAGGCGATGGGGACAGGGAGTGAGTGTCCAAACCCCTCTCAGGAGGCGATGGGGACAGGGAGTGAGTGTCCAAACCCCTCTCAGGAGGGGATGGGGGACGGGGAGTGAGTGACCAACCCTCTCTCAGGAGGGGATGGGGAGGGGGAGTGAGTGTCCAAACCCCTCTCAGGAGGTGATGGGGAGGGGGAGCTAGTGACCAAACCCCTCACAGGAGGTGATGGGGGAGGGGGAGTGAGTGACCAAACCCCTCTCAGGAGGGGATGGGGGAGGGGGAGTGAGTGACCAAACCCCTCTCAGGAGGGGATGGGGGAGGGGGAGTGAGTGACCAAACCCCTCTCAGGAGGCGATGGGGGAGGGGGAGTGAGTGACCAAACCCCTCTCAGGAGGCGATGGGGGAGGGCGAGTGAGTGACCAAACCCCTCTCAGGAGGGGATGGGGGAGGGGGAGTGAGTGACCAAACACCTCTCAGGAGGTGACGGGGAGGGGGAGTCAGTGACCAAACCCCTTTCAGCAGGGGATGGGGGAGGGTGAGCGAGTGACCAAACCCCTCTCAGGAGTGGATGGGGGAGGGGGAGTGAGTGACCAAACCCCTCTCAGGAGGGAATGGGGGAGGGGGAGCGAGTGACCAAACCACTCTCAGGTGGCGATGGGGGAGGGGGAGTGAGTGACCAAACCCCTCTCAGGAGGTGACGGGGGAGGGGGAGCGAGGGACCAAACCCCTCTCAGGAGGCAATGGGGGAGGGGGAGTGAGTGACCAAACCTCTCTCAGGAGGTGACGGGGGAGGGGGAGGGGGAGTGAGGGACCAAACCCCTCTCAGGAGGCGATGGGGAGGGGGAGTGACCAAACCCCTCGCAGGAGGCGATGGGGGAGGGGGAGTGAGTGACCAATCCCCTCTCAGGAGGTGATGGGGAGGGCGAGTGAGTGACCACACCACTCTCAGGAGGCGATGGGGGAGGGGGAGTGAGTGATTAAACCCCTCTCAGGAGGCGATGGGGGAGGGGGAGTGAGTGACCAAACCCCTCTCAGGAGGGGATGGGGGAGGGGGAGTGAGTGATTAAACCCCTCTCAGGAGGCGATGGGGGAGGGGGAGTGAGTGACCAAACCCCTCTGAGGAGGCGATGGGGGAGGGTGAGTGAGTGACCAAACCCCTCTCAGGAGGGGATGGGGGAGGGGGAGTGAGTGACCAAACCCCTCTCAGGAGGTGACGGGGAGGGGGAGTGAGTGACCAAACCCCTCTCAGGAGGGGATGGGGAGGGGGAGTGAGTGACCAAACCCCTCTCAGGAGGGGATGGGGGAGTGAGTGACCAAACCCCTCTCAGGAGTGGATGGGGGAGGGGGAGTGAGTGACCAAACCCCTCTCAGGAGGGGATGGGGGAGGGGGAGTGAGTGACCAAACCCCTCTCAGGTGGCGATGGGGGAGGGGGAGTGAGTGACCAAACCCCTCTCAGGAGGCGATGGGGGAGGGGGAGTGAGTGACTAAACCCCTCTCAGGAGTGGATGGGGGAGGGGGAGTGAGTGACCAAACCCCTCTCAGGAGGGGATGGGGGAGGGGGAGTGAGTGACCAAACCCCTCTCAGGTGGCGATGGGGGAGGGGGAGTGAGTGACCAAACCCCTCTCAAGAGGTGATGGGGGAGGGGGAGTGAGTGACCAAACCCCTCTCAGGAGGCGATGGGGGAGGGGGAGTGAGTGACCAAACCCCTCTCAGGAGGCGATGGGGGAGGGGGAGTGAGAGACCAAACCCCTCTCAGGAAGCGATGGGGAGGGGGAGTGAGTGACTAAACCTCTCTCAGGAGGCGATGGGGGAGGGGGAGTGAGTGACCAAACCCCTCTCAGGAGGCGATGGGGGAGGGGGAGTGAGAGACCAAACCCCTCTCAGGAAGCGATGGGGGAGGGGGAGTGAGTGACTAAACCTCTCTCAGGAGGCGATGGGGGAGGGGAAGTGAGTGACTAAACCTCTCTCAGGAGGCGATGGGGGAGGGGGAGTGAGTGACCAAACCCCTCTCAGGAGGTGATGGGGAGGGGGAGCAAGCGACCAAACCCCTCTCAGGAGGTGATGGGGGAGGGGGAGTGAGTGATCAAACCCCTCTCAGGAGGTGATGGGGGAGGGGGAGTGAGTGTCCAAACCCCTCTCAGGAGGCGATGGGGGAGGGGGAGTGAGTGACCAAACCCCTCTCAGGAGGTGATGGGGAGGGGGAGTGAGTGACCAACCCCTCTCAGGAGGTGATGGGGAGGGGGAGTGAGTGACCAAACCCCTCTCAGGAGGCGATGGGGGAGGGGGAGTGAGTGACCAAACCTCTCTCAGGAGGTGATGGGGGAGGGGGAGTGAGTGACCAAACCCCTCTCAGGAGGCGATGGGGGAGGGGGAGTGAGTGACCAAACCTCTCTCAGGAGGTGATGGGGGAGGGGAGTGAGTGACCAAACCCCTCTCAGGAGGTGATGGGGAGGGGAGTGAGTGACCGAACCCCTGTCAGGAGGTGATGGGGGAGGGGGAGTGAGTGACCAAACCCCTCTCAGGAGGGGATGGGGGAGGGGGAGTGAGTGACCAAACCCCTCTCACGAGGTGATGGGGGAGGGGGAGTGAGTGACCAAACCCCTCTCAGGAGGCAATGGGGACAGGGAGTGAGTGTCCAAATCCCTCTCAGGAGGCGATGGGGGACGGGGAGTGAGTGACCAAACCTCTCTCAGGAGGTGATGGGGAAGGGGGAGCAAGCGACCAAACCCCTCTCAGGAGGTGATGGGGGAGGGGGAGTGAGTGACCAAACCTCTCTCAGGAGGTGATGAGGAGGGGGAGTGAGTGTCCAACCCCTCTCAGGAGGGGATGGGGAGGGGGAGTGAGTGACCAAACCCCTCTCAGGAGGTGATGGGGGAGGGGAGTGAGTGACCAAATCCCTCTCAGGAGGCTATGGGGGAGGGGGAGTGAGTGTCCAAACCACTCTCAGGAGGCGATGGGGGAGGGGGAGTGAGTGACCAAACCCCTCTCAGGAGGCGATGGGGGAGTGGGAGTGAGTGACCAAACCCCTCTCAGGAGGCGATGGGGGAGGGGGAGTGAGTGACCAAACCCCTCTCAGGAGGCGATGGGGGAGGGGGAGTGAGTGACCAAATCCCTCTCAGGAGGCGATGGGGGAGGGGGAGTGAGTGACCAAACCCCTCTCAGGAGGCGATGGGGGAGGGGGAGTGAGTGACCAAACCCCTCTCAGGAGGGGATGGGGGAGGGGGAGTGAGTGTCCATACCCCTCTCAGGAGACGATGGGGGAGGGGGAGTGAGTGACCAAACCCCTCTCAGGAGGTGATGGGGGAGGGGGAGTGAGTGACCAAACCCCTCTCAGGAGGTGATGGGGGAGGGGGAGCAAGCGACCAAAACCCTCTCAGGAGGGTATGGGGAGGGGGAGTGAGTGAGCAAACCCCTCTCTGGAGGTGATGCGGAGGGGGAGTGAGTGACCAAACCTCTCTCAGGAGGTGATGGGGGAGTGAGTGACCAAATCCCTCTCAGGAGGCTATGGGGGAGGGGGAGTGAGTGTCCAAACCCCTCTCAGGAGGCGATGGGGGAGGGGGAGTGAGTGACCAAACCCCTCTCAGGAGGCGATGGGGGAGTGGGAGTGAGTGACCAAACCCCTCTCAGGAGGCGATGGGGGAGTGAGTGACCAACTCCCTCTCAGGAGGCGATGGGGGAGGGGGAGTGAGTGACCAACCCTCCCTCAGGAGGCGATGGGACAGGGAGTGAGTGACCAAACCCCTCTCAGGAGGCGATGGGGACAGGGAGTGAGTGACCAAACCTCTCTCAGGAGGCGATGGGGGAGGGGGAGTGATTGACCAACCCTCTCTCAGGAGGCGATGGGGAGGGGGAGTGAGTGACCAAATCCCTCTCAGGAGGCGATAGGGGACGGGGAGTGAGTGACCAACCCTCTCTCAGGAGGCAATGGGGGAGGGGGAGTGAGTGACCAAATCCCTCTCAGGAGGCGATGGGGGACGGGGAGTGAGTGACCAACTCCCTCTCAGGAGGCGTTGGGGGAGGGGGAGTGAGAGACCAAACCACTCTCAGGAGGCGATGGGGGAGGGGAGTGAGTGACCAAACCCCTCTCAGGAGGCGTTGGGGGACGGGGAGTGAGTGACCAAACCCCTCTCAGGAGGCGTTGGGGGAGGGGGAGTGAGAGACCAAACCACTCTCAGGAGGCGATGGGGGAGGGGAGTGAGTGACCAAACCCCTCTCAGGAGGCGATGGGGGAGGGGGAGTGAGTGACCAAACCCCTCTCAGGAGGCGATGGGGGAGGGGAGTGAGTGACCAAACCCCTCTCAGGAGGCGATGGGGGAGGCAGAGTGAGTGACCAAACCCCTTGGTGATTGGGGAGGGGGAGTGAGTGACCAAACCTCTCTCAGGAGGTGATGGGGGAGGGGGAGTGAGTGACCAAACCCCTCTCAGGAGGCGATGGGGAGGCAGAGTGAGTGACCAAACCCCTCTCAGGGGGTGATGGGGGAGGGGGAGTGAGTGACCAACCCCTCTCAGGAGGTGATGGGGAGGGGGAGTGAGTGACGAATCGCCTTTCAGGAGGCGATGGGGGAGTGAGTGACCAAACCCCCCTCAGGAGGGGATGGGGGAGGGGGAGTGAGCGACCAAACCCCTATCAGGAGGTGATGGGGAGGGGGAGTGAGTGACCAGACCTCCTCAGGAGGGGATGGGGGAGGGGGAGTGAGTGACCAACCCTCTCTCAGGAGGCGATGGGGACAGGGAGTGAGTGACTAAACCCCTCTCAGGAGGCGATGGGGGAGGGGGAGTGAGTGACCAACCCTCTCTCAGGAGGCGATGGGGAGGGGGAGTGAGTGACCAAATCCCTCTCAGGAGGCGATAGGGGACGGGGAGTGAGTGACCAACCCTCTCTCAGGAGGCGATGGGGGAGGGGGAGTGAGTGACCAAATCCCTCTCAGGAGGCGATGGGGGACGGGGAGTGAGTGGCCAAACCCCTCTCAGGAGGCGTTGGGGGACGGGGAGTGAGTGACCAAACCCCTCTCAGGAGGCGTTGGGGGAGGGGGAGTGAGTGACCAAACCCCTCTCAGGAGGCGATGGGGGAGGCAGAGTGAGTGACCAAACCCCTTGGTGATTGGGGAGGGGAGTGAGTGACCAAACCTCTCTCAGGAGGTGATGGGGGAGGGGGAGCGAGTGACCAATCCCCTCTCAGGAGGCGATGGTGGAGGGGAGTGAGTGACCAAACCCCTCTCAGGAGGCGATGGGGGAGGGGGAGTGAGTGACCAAACCCCTCTCAGGAGGCGATGGGGGAGGCAGAGTGAGTGACCAAACCCCTCTCAGGGGGTGATGGGGGAGGGGGAGTGAGTGACCAAACCCCTCTCAGGAGGTGATGGGGAGGGGGAGTGAGTGACGAATCGCCTTTCAGGAGGCGATGGGGGAGTGAGTGACCAAACCCCCCTCAGGAGGGGATGGGGGAGGGGGAGTGAGCGACCAAACCCCTATCAGGAGGTGATGGGGAGGGGGAGTGAGTGACCAGACCTCCTCAGGAGTGGATGGGGGAGGGGGAGTGAGTGACCAAACCCCTCTCAGGAGGCGATGGGGGAGGGGGAGTGAGTGACCAAACCCCTCTCAGGAGGCGATGGGGGAGGGGAAGTGAGTGACCAAACCCCTCTCAGGAGGTGATGGGGGAGGGGGAGTGAGTGACCAAACCCCTTTCAGGAGGCGATGGGGGAGGGGGAGTGAGTGACCAAACCCCTCTCAGGAGGCGATGGGGGAGGGGGAGTGAGTGACCAAACCCCTCTCAGGAGGCGATGGGGGAGGGGGCGTGAGTGACCAAACCCCTCTCAGCAGGCGATGGGTGAGGGGGAGTGAGTGACCAAACCCCTCTCAGGAGGCGATGGGGGAGGGAAGAGATGATCAAATGTTGCTGAGGAAGCAGGCTGACCCATAACGGAATTAGAGAAACTCGGTGCCTCTATTTTCAGAAGCTTCTTTATTTTTATCCAATTTGACTGGGTTTCCCACAAGAAATCACCAAAAGAATATACCCATCCCACCAATCTCTTTCTGCCTCCCTACCTGCTCTCTGCTCCTCAGCTTTGGCCTTGTGCCATAGGCTTTCCCTTTTTAAAAAATAAATTTAGAGTACCCAATTCTTTTTTTCCAATTAAGGGGAAATGTAGCGTGGCCGGTCCCCTAGCCTGACCATAGTTCTCGTCAGGATATCGGAGCCGATACATCAGAATTTCCAGTCCAGAACCCCTCCCTATCCCCACTCTCAATATCCCACAGATATTGGCACCTAGGATATTAAACCATAGATGAATGTGATGGAGCCATATTTTAATGAGTTTTTTTGTGCAAGAACATTCCTTGTAACTGCTGCTGGATAATGTGACTGCCTGAATGAATGCTGCTTGATAATTGTAACCCCGCAGGAAAAAAAGAACAACATGTTTTCCTAAGTTTGATTAAATTTGCCCTTGCTTGGAATGAAAGGCTTTAATTCTATTCCAAAAGTCCTGAAGCTACCCTGAATGCGGTTGCAATCCTTTGTAATGAAATGAAATTGTTAAATTTGAGCAATTGAAAACCTACTATTGGAGTACAGCCATTTAGCCAGCACCGTGTGCGAAAACATCATGCAGGGCTGTCACATTTTGCCTTATTGCAGAAGCAACTAAACAACTAAGTTTTAATATATCAGTGCCCAACGAGTAATGCAGCATCATCAGCTTCATATTTATTTTATGAGTACTAATGCAAGGCTTTTCCAAGCTTATTTCTACTTTACTTTCAATTTTCAGAGGCTATTGCCTGATTGCTCTAACCACTTTTTCCCGTACGTTACAGTATAATAAAGAACTTCACAGCTATAAGCATTAAAAGGCAGACATTCCGACTGTTGTGATTTTATCCCATGCAGAGTTAACCGGTAACATGAAGAAATGTGTGTAGCTGCATCACTGACACTCGCCTTATTTCAGCACTACCAGGTTGCTACCAAATCATTGCAAATGGTCTAGTTTTAAGTTGGTGTTTTGTATGTTGAAAGGCCGCTTAATAGTACTTTGTGCCAAATTTTCTTGGCCTTGATTTTCCTACGGCAGTACATGTGTATTGTACGGTAACAAAAAAGTACTGCCAGGTCAGTGGAGAGTCTTGCCAAGCTGTATATAGTCCATATTTAGGGAAAAAGTGGTTACCTTCGAATTGAGAATGGACGAAAAAACTTTCTTTTGTACCTACAATGTCATCTCCTCAGGATGTCAAGTACTTGAAAAATTAAACAAATTATTTATGAAGTGTAGCCACTGTTGTTATATCGCGAAACGCTTGTGCAAATATCCCACAATCAGTAAATGAGGGACAGGATGAGTTAATTTGTTTTGGAAAGCTTTGTTGCGGTGCCAATGACGAGGCTATCAGAACTTCCTGCTTTTTTTTCCAAATGGTGCCATGGGATCTTTTATGTCAACTTCAACAGGCAGATGGGCCTTCAGTTTAACAGAAATCTGGAATGATGTTTAATAAATCCACAATTATGCCAGGGAGATAAATTTAACTTCCTGAACATGTGACATTGAACCACATAGCGTCAACAGCAAAGAAACAAGCCTCTTGACCTAATTGGTCAATGTAATAATTTCTGCTCCACACAAGACTCCTGCCATCTCTCTTCATCTAACCCTATCTGCAAGGCCCTTCAATCCCCTCACGTGCATCTCTGCTATTCACAATCAATGCTCCTGATAGTAGCAAGTTGCAGTCCTCCACTGTTTGGAGAAAGAAGGCCAGATGTTTACCATGGGCACTGGGACCCCAATACCATGGCACAAAGTGGGTCTCGAGTCTGCACTTGCTGGCAGTGTGACCTGCATAGCAATTATACCACAGGTGGCCTCCTAATCGTTCACCTGCAAGCCCATCATCCAATTCAAGACAGCA